>NC_057809.1:541491938-541786197 GCF_018294505.1 Triticum aestivum | reverse complement strand
ATTGCTCTGCACTCGGTAGGATTTTTTCAAACTTAGGCGAGTGCCTGACTGCAGCTAAGTCTCTAAGTGGGAGAACTTAGGCGAGTACTGGACTGCAGCTAAGCCCCCGAGTGGGAGTCTGGCTCGCCACTCGGTAGGATTTTTAAACACTTAGGCAAGCGCTGGGCTGCAGCTAAGCCCCTGAGTGGGAGTCTGGCTCTCCACTCGGTAGGATTTTTGAACACTTAGGCAAGCACTGGGCTGCAGCTAAGCCCCCGAGTGGGAGTCTGGCTCTTCACTCGGTAGGATTTTTCAAACTTAGGCGGAACGGATTCGCAGGTAAGTCACCCACTGGGGGATTTCGTATGCAAACAAAAGTGACATCAATTATTGGAACACTCTTGTCTTTGGTAAAAATAAACTGCAGAAATTTTTTCTTCTTACATCTCGTCCAAGGGAGAACTCAAGTGTAAAAGGGGCGGAGCGGTTCCGCATTCCAAGCTCGTGGCTCATCGATCTGGCGATCAACATTCTAGAGGTGATATGCTCCATTGTGGAGGACTCTGGTGACGATGGAGGGGCCTTCCCAAGTAGGAGAAAGCTTGTGTGGTTTCTGCTGATCCACTCAGAGGACCAAATCTCCTTCTTGGAAGGCTCGGCTCTTCACATTTCTGGCATGGAATCGATGCAAGTCTTGCTGATAGATGGTCGATCTGATCATAGCCATTTCCCTCTCCTCCTCTAGGAGGTCGACTGCGTCTTGCCGGGCTTGCTTCGCTTTGTCTTCATTATAGAGCTCGACTCTGGGGGCGTTGTGAAGTAGATCGCTCGGCAGGACGGCTTCGGCTCCGTAAACCAGAAAGAATGGCGTTCTTCCAGTCGACCGGTTCGGGGTGGTCCTCAGTCCCCACAAAACTGACGGAAGCTTGTCTACCCAAGCGCCTGCTGCGTTCTTGAGATCACGCATCAGTCGAGGCTTCAGTCCTTTGAGAATTAGACCATTTGCTCTTTCAGCTTGTCCATTCGACTGGGGATGCGCGACCGACGCATAGTCGACTCGTGTGCCTTGAGAGGCGCAAAAAGCTCTGAACTTGTCTGAATTGAAGTTTGACCCATTGTCAGTGATGATGCTATGTAGGACCCCGTAACTGAATATCAACTCTCTGACGAAACTGATAGCAGTGCTAGCATCAAGATTTTTGATAGGCTTGGCTTCAATCCATTTGGTAAACTTGTCGACTGCCACAAGCACATGTGTGAATCCGCTCCTGCCTGTTCTCAATGGACCAACCATGTCCAGTCCCCAAACAGTGAAGGGCCAGACGAGTGGAATGGTCCTCAGAGCTGATGCTGGCTTGTGCGACATGTTGGAGTAGAACTGGCAGCCTTCACACTTGTCGACTATCTCTTTCGCCATTTCGTTTGCCTTGGGCCAGAAAAAACCCGCTCGGTATGCTTTGGCCACAATGGTTCGAGAGGACGCATGGTGACCACAGGTCCCCAAGTGGATATCATCAAGGATCACCTGACCTTCTTCTGGCGTTATGCACTTCTGACCGATTCCAGTTGCACTTTCTCTATACAACTGTCCTTTTATGACTGTGAAAGCTTTAGATCGACGGACGATCTGTCGAGCCTCTTCTTCGTCCTCTGGAAGTTATTTCCTCAAGATATACACGATGTATGGTATCGTCCAGTCGGGAGTGATAGCCAAGACCTCCATGACTAGGTCGACCACAGCAAGAATTTCGACTTCAGTCGGATCTGTGGCACTTTTCGGTTGCGGGGCTTCTTCTGTAAAAGGATCCTCCTAGACCGACGGCGAGCGGATGTGCTCCAAAAACACATTGTTGGGAATGGCTTCTCTCTTGGAGCCTATCTTTGCCAGATCATCAGCTGCTTGATTTTTCAGTCGGGGGATGTGATGAAGCTCTAACCCCTCGAATTTCTTTTCTAACTTTCTTACTGCGTTGCAGTAGCCAGTCATAGCTGGGCTTCTGACGTCCCACTCCTTCATCACCTGGTTGACCACCAATTCTGAGTCGCCATAGACCATGAGGCGCCGGACGCCGAGTGAAATGGCCATGCGCAACCCATACAAGAGTGCTTCATATTCTGCTTCATTATTGGAGGAATCGAAGTGAATCTGGAGACCGTATCTGAGCTTATCTCCTCGGGGGGAGACCAATACTACCCCAGCACTGGAACCATTCATCATCTTAGATCCATCGAAGAACATGGTCCAGTGCTCCGAGTGAACTTGAGTCGGAAGTTGCTGTTTAATCCACTCGGCGATGAAATCTGCAATTGCTTGAGACTTGATAGCCTTCTTTGCTTCAAACTTGATATCTAGGGGAAGGAGTTCAATCGCCCACTTCGCCACTCGACCAGTTGCATCTCTGTTGTGCAAAATCTCTGACAGCGGAGCGTCGCTGACGACTGTAATGGAATGGTCATAGAAGTAGTGTGCAACCTTCTTCGTGGTCATGTAAACCCCATATACAAGCTTCTGGTAATGGGGATATCTTTGCTTCGAAGGAGTCAAAACTTCAGACACGTAATATACTGGGCGCTGAACTCTGAAGGCCTTTCCTTCTTCTTCCCGCTCGATTGTAAGTACTGTACTGACAACTTGTCCCGTGGTCGCAATGTAAAGCAGCAGAGGCTCTTTACTGATTGGGGCAGCAAGCACCGGCTGGGTGGAGAGCAGAGCTTTGAGCTCTGCGAACGCTGCATCAGCTTCTGGAGTCCACTCGAACTAGTCAGACTTCTTCATCAGTCGGTAAAGAGGCAACGCCTTTTCACCGAGATGAGAAATGAATCGACCTAGAGCGGCCAAGCAACCTGTAAGCTTCTGGACATCGTGTACACGCACAGGGCGCTTCATCCGGAGTATGGTGCCAACTTTCTCGGGATTGGCATCGATTCCTCGTTCGGAAACGAGGAAACCGAGTAACTTTCCACCTGGAACTCCGAATGTGCACTTTGATGGATTGAGCTTGATATCATATCTCCTGAGGTTAGCAAAGCTTTCGGCAAGGTCAGTCAGTAGGTAGGAACCTTTCCGTGACTTAACCACAATATCATCCATGTATGCTTCTACGTTCCGACTGATCTGAGTGAGCAAACACTTCTGAATCATCCTCATGAACGTGGCTCTAGCATTCTTGAGGCCGAAGGGCATGGTGATGTAACAGAAGCACCCGAATGGGGTGATGAAAGCCGTTTTGATCTCGTCGGGTCCATACAGACGGATCTGATGGTACCCTGAATAAGCATCTAGAAAAGACAAACACTCACACCCTGCGGTCGAGTCGACTACCTGGTCGATGCGGGGGAGAGGGAAATGATCTTTCGGGCAGGCCCGATTGATATGTTTAAAGTCAATGCACATGCGAAGTGTCTTGTCCTTCTTGGGGACCATGACAACATTGGCGAGCCACTCGGAGTGGTAAATCTCTCGGATGAACTCCGCTGCTAAGAGCCGAGCCACCTCCTTGCCAATAGCTTTCCTCTTCTGGATGGCGGACCGTCGAAGATGTTCTTTCACAGGCTTGAACTTCGGGTCGACTCGTAGACGGTGCTCAGCCAGCCCCCTGGGAACTCCAGGCATGTCAGAAGGCTTCCATGCGAAGATGTCCCAGTTCTCACGAAGGAACTGGATGAGCGCTTCTTCCTATTTGGAGTCGAGCGTCGTTGAGATGTGAGTCGGGGCAGCATCGGGGTCGGTCGGGTGAATGTTTGTTTCACCGGACGACTGAAAAGCAGATTCTGAAGCAGGCTTCTTAGCTCGTAGCAATTCACTCGGATCAGCAGTCTTCTGGTACTCTTGCAGCTCAACAACTGCCATCTGAGTGTCAGCAATCTTTGAGCCTTTCGGAAAACACTCTTCTGCCTTCTTCCGATTGCCTGTAACAGTGATCACACCTTTGGGACCAGGCATCTTCAATTTGAGATACACATAACATGGTCGAACCATGAAGCGTGCATAAGCTGGCCTGCCCAAAATGGCATGATAAGCACTTTGGAAGTCCACAACCTCGAATGTCAACTTTTCCTTGCGGTTATTCTTTGAATCACCGAAAACCACATCAAGAGCGATCTGGCCGAGTGATTCGGCTTTCTTTCCAGGAATGACTCCGTGGAAGCTCGTGTTACTGGTACTGAGCCTGGACATCGGAATGCCCATTCCTTTCAATGTTTCAGCATACAATATGTTCAGGCCACTGTCACCATCCATCAGGACTTTGGTCAGTCGAGTGCCTTCGACAACTGGGTCGACCACCAAAGCTTGCCTCCCAGGGGTGGCAATGTGCGTAGGGTGATCAGACTGGTCGAATGTGATGGCTGTCTGAGACCACTTCAGATAACTGGGTGTTGCCGGAGCAACCATATTCACCTCACGGTTAATGACTTTCAGTCGACTTTTGCTTTCGACATCAGCAAAAATCATCAAGGTGGAATTGATTTGGGGGTATCTATCGTCACTATCTTCCTTGTCCTCAACTCTGCCCGACTCTTTTTCCTTATCTTTGGACTGTTTGCCCTGAAACTGCTGGATCAGGAGCCGGCATTGTCGAGTGGTATGCGTTGGGTAAATAAAATTACCCTCTTCATCTTTCTTGGTGTGGATGTGACATGGCAGATCCAAAACATCATTTCCGTCTTGATCCTTGACTTTCTTGGGCTTCCAGGGGCCTTTGGGTTTTCCCTTGAAATTTCCCCGGGTTACGGCCAGGGCCTCCCCAGGGGCGGCTGGCTCGGCCTTCCGCTTTTGTTTCCGACTGGAGTTTCCCCCGGTTTCTTGGGCGACTGCCTTGTGCTTGCCACTCCGGAGTCGATCTTCGTCTTCACCATTAGCGTATTTGGTGGCAATCTCCATCATCCGGTTCAGAGACATCTCTCCAGTTCGACCGAACTTCAGATTCAATTCTCTGTATTTAACGCCTTCTTTAAAGGCACACACTGCTTGATGGTCAGGCACATTCTCAACTGTGTCATGCAACGTGATCCACCTCTGGATGTAATCCCTCAGAGTTTCATTCGGTTTCTATACGCAAGAACGCAATTCTGTAAGGCCTGCGGGTCGCTTGCATGTTCCCTCAAAGGTTGTGACAAACACTCAGGAGAGGTCCTCCCAAGTGTAGATGCTGCTGGGTGCCAACTGATTTAGCCACGCTCTGGCTGAGCCCTCTATCATGAGAGGCAAATGCTTCATGGCCACCTCATCATTGCCACCGCCAATCTGTATAGCCACTCGGTAATCTTCGAGCCAAGTGTCGGGCTTAGACTCACCGGTGAACTTGTTGACTCCAGTTGCCAACCTGAAGTTGGGAGGAATCACTGCGGCTCTGATGGCTTGACTGAAACACTCTGGCCCCGAAACATGTACTCTGCTGCTGGCAGGTGCATCTCTGTTGTGGCCTTCCTGATGAGCTCTGTTCCTGTCAACCAAACCTTGAACGAGGATAGATCTCGCGTCAAAGCCTGGGTCCCTGGGGTCGACTGGAATCCTCTGCCCAACACTATGAGGGCGCCTGTCATCTCGATGTCGAGGCGCATATGACCCACTCCTCGGGGGAGGGGTTGGCACTCGACGTCGATCATCACGATCGGATCGGTGATCATACTGCTCATTCCTCCTGTACTGATCATGCTGGTCACCACGTCCCTCACGCCTCGGGGGCGATCTGGGGCTGTGAGCCGACTGGACTGTATCTGTTGCAACGGATTGACTGTGGATCCTATTCCGCGACTGAGAACAGCGGAATTCTGGTTTCCCGCCGCCCAGAGCAAAGCTCTGATCTGCAACAAGCCCCTGCCAGCCTCCGACTGGGAGGGCTGAATCGATTCCGCTATACGGGCCGCGACGGCCAAATTCTGAACTGGGGTTCGGTATACCTGCGTCGGCGGGAAGAGCTGACGTCGACTAGACTCGGGAGCCCACTGAAGCGCTTGCTCGTCGAGTGCCCGCTGGAGATTCTCCAGTCGAGTGCGCTCGGCCAAGTTAGCCAAGCGCGCGTCCTCCAAGGCCCGGGCCTCGGGGGTCTCTCCGACGATAGGAGTGTGGAGCGCGTCCATGTTCCGGCGGCGAAGCTCCTCTCGCTGTAATGACGTGAGAGGTTCAGGGAGATACTCATCGTGGGGATGCGACGGGTCGCCCCCACCCGTGCCTCCATCAGTGCGAGGGAAACCGGGAGGACCGTGCGTTCCATCGACCGCCAGAACCTCAGCCGCTGGGTCGCTGCTGTCGCACTCGGATGCGGTCTCCGCGGAGCCAGTCGAACAGGCCGTAGAGGGATTCGTCGGGCTCGATTGCCGTGACTTGTGGGGCGGCCGACTGGCGAGCCACGGCATGCCTCGCCCATCTCTGAAGTCTCGACCGACCGGAGCACTTGCGCCGGTGGGAGACAGAGTGGGGAGACGACACGGGGGCCGACCGATACTGGGTCGACGGCTGCCGCAGGAGGATGCCACGAACGCATGCGCGGAAGTGCGTGGCACCACGGACGGGGAGCGCGTCGATGTCGAGTGGTGCCTCCTGAAGCCAGGCGGAGTCGTCGGCGATGAACGTGAGCGCGCCGAGGCGGATCTCGCGGCCCTCCACCAAAACTCCGCACGAAACCATGATCAAAGGGATCAGAAAAATCCCAACTTCTCCAATCAGGCGCTAAGATTCCTGCCCCACGGTGGGCGCCAACTGTCGTGGTTCTAGCTCTGACAGTGATGTAGGGGGGTGTGTATGGAGAGGCTAGATCTCAGCTATTGGGAAGTTGTAAACACACGAGGATTACGAGTTCAGGCCCTTCTCGAACGAAGTAACAGCCCTACGTCTCGGTGCCCGGAGGCGGTCGATTGGATTATGTGTGTATGAGTAACAGGGGTGCGAACCCTTCATACTGAGGAGGGGGGGCGGCTTATATAGAGTTCGCCGGCCCTCTCCTGCCCTCAGTGATGCAGGGTTTAAGGTACATTTAAGGTTGGGCGTTACTAGTAACGCCCCTAATAAAGTGCCATAATGACCATAAAGACTACTTAATAGCCGACCGTTTGCCTGCAGAGTGACTTTAGGTCTCCTGGCAGTCGAGTGGTTGGCTTCATGGTCGAGTGATAGCTTCTTGGTCGAGTGATAGCTTCTTGGTCGAGTGTCTTGAACCCGTCGAGTGGGATACCTTCAAGTCGATTGAAAGGTGACTTCTTCTAGGGATGTCCTTGGGTAGGGCTCTTTGGACAGGTCCGTGCCCCTACCCTAGGTACATAACTTCATCAGACGACACGGAGCTTCCTCAGGCATGGCCACATCAGGCTGGCTCACGAGGAGGCGGAGAGATCAAGGCGGGGTACCTCACGAGGTGCCCGTGACGCAAGCCATGACGACCAAGGGCGCCAGGAGGGCGCCAGCCCGCGCAGTGTCCTCCTTTCCTCTTTGGTGCAAAGGGAGCAAGCGCAGGCGAGAGCATCAAGCAAAGGCACCCGTTTCGGTGCAACGAGACCAATACCAGTCCAACGGCAGGGAGGAAGTCATTGTGGAGCCCAAGCCAGTGTCACCACCAGAGTCTTTGGCAGGCGAGGACTAACTTTAGTTAGGATAAGTGTAACAGATGTTCCCCTTCAAAATGGCCAATTGTTGGCGCCCTTCCCGCTCAATATTTGGGAAGAGGCCCAGGGCCTTTGCCTATAAATAGGACTAGCCACCCACAGGGTAAAAAGGGAAAAAGATCGGATCGAGTAACATCACACACAGAGAGAGAGAAGGGTGACTGAACTCCTCCTAGCAGTTCATCCCCACAGCCAAGAACAGACCCTCGCGAGGCTGTTCTTCATTGTATTGCTCATCATCATCAGCCCAAGGGGTAATCCACCACACCACACACTGGAGTAGGGTGTTACACCACAACGGTGGCCCGAACCAGTATAAACCTTGTGTCTCTTGTGATGTTCTTCCCATAGCTTAGATCTCAGCAAGGCGGAGGGGTGCGGGTAGGTAGAAGGCGAAATCTCCGCGCGCACCCCAGTGTTCGAACCTCAAGGGTATGCCGGAACCCGAAATCCGACATTTGGCGCACCAGGTAGGGGTGCGCCGGAATTCGTCTTCCACCACCCCGTTCTCCTCCGACCATCGCGTCCATGTCTGACGCTCGTCGGGCCCGCGCCGAGCGCCGGGCCGCTCTCGCTTCCCGCGTCGCCCAGACGGCTCCTGTCGGCGGGCGTCCTCGCCGTTCCCCGTCACCTGCCGTCAACACCGCCACCGGCCCGGTGGGGGACGAGCAGCAAGCGTCGTCTCAGCATCCGTCCGTGCGGCAAGACGGCCGCACCGCTACTCCCTCGCTCACCCCAGCTGGTTCTTCGTCCCGCGCGCTCCGCGCACCCATGGAGGCTCGAGCTACGCTCATCGCGGCAAACGGGCTCCTGTGCTACCGTCCCGTCGATGACGTCTACGAAGAATGGCTCGACCGCGTCACCGAGCTCGTCCGTGCCGCAGGGGGCTCTCCTGCGCCGTCCATTCAGCTGCACCGCACCCCGCCCTGCGCGGGCGACGAAGCTCCGGCGGTGCCCCGGCCGCCTCCTCCTCAAGAAGGCGCGATGGCTCCAAGGCGCGTGGCCCCTGGACGGAACCCGCTCCGTCAGGTGCCAACGCGGCAGGGGCAGAGCTGCCAAGAAATCCCTCGCCCGCAAGAAGCTGCCCGGGCGCTCCCTGCTCCAGCACGTCACGACCATGGGCCTGCTCCCGCGCGTCAAGACCCCGTGCTGCTCCCAGCTGCAGCGCGTGGGGGCATGCAAGACCAAGCTCTTCGTCACCCAAGGCCTCCCATGGCCACAACAGGCTGCCGTGCATTCACCGCCGAGCTACGCAGCGTCACGTGGCCCGGCAAGTTCAAGCCAGACCTGCCTCCTTGTTACGACGGCACAGCCGACCCTGCGGAGTTCCTCCAGCTCTATGAGCTGGGCATCGAAGCTGCCAACGGAGACGAGAAGGTCATGGCGAACTGGTTTCCCATGGTGCTCAAGGATGGGGCCTGCACCTGGCTCCTGAACCTGGCCCCAGGCACGATCTCCTCCTGGGACGAGATGCGCACCCGCTTCATCGCCAACTTCCAAGGTACTCGCGACCGGCCACCCGCCGTGAGCAACATGCGTCGCATCAAGCAACAACCCGGAGAGACCCTGCAGAAGTACATCCAGCGCTTCAACAATGCGCGCCTCAAGATTCCCAAGGTGACCGAGGAGGCCATCATCTCAGCCTTCTCCGACGGCGTGCGTGATGTCAAGATGAAGGAGGAGCTGGCGATGCATGAAGACCTGTGCACTTCCTTGGAGTTGTTCAACTTGGCAACCAAGTGCGCCAGGGCTGAGGAAGGGCGTCTCTCCCTCCTCGAGCTGCCTGCCGCAAACCCAGAAGAGAAGAAGCCCAAGGCCAAGGATGTGAAGCGCAAGGGGGCTACCATGCTCGCGGCAGAACCAGACACCAAGCGGGGCAGAGATCTGCCCGAACCTCCGAAGGGCAGTCGGTACTGTGTGTACCACGACCTCCACACCCACAGCACCAATGAATGTCAAGAGCTCCGAGCCGTGTGAGAAGGAAGGGTCGGCCGTCGCCCCGACCGCGGTGACCGAGGCTACAGTCGAGGAGGAGGAAGGAACGCGGGACGCTGGGAAGACCGCGGCCCGCGCCAAGGGTGGCGCGATCAACCTCGCGAGGATCGCTGGCAAGACCCGCCTCGCGAGGGAGACTGGAGGGATCAGCCTCGCGAGGATCGCCCGCAAGGCAACGCAGGCCTACCTCCGCTGTCGCCGTAGCCAAGGAGAAACAAGGACCGCCATCAGGACGAGGGGGCTGGGGGCTTCCAGGAGCCGCGCGCAGTCGCCTGCATCCTGGGCGGGGCTCAAGCCCCAGCCTCTCAACGCATCTTCAAGCAGTTCGCCCGTGAAGAATGCAGTCCTCCACAAGCTGGAAGCCACGCGCCCTCTCAGGTGGTCGGCATGCGCCATCAAGTTCAGCTCAGCAGATCAGCTCAAGTGTGCAGCTACAGCCAGAGTCCTCCCGATGCTTTGTTCCCCAATCATCAGCAACGTGGTGGTCACCAGGACCCTCATCGATGGCGGGGCAGGGCTCAACGTCCTGTCCGTGGAAACATTCAACAATCTCCAAGTGCCCTACAACCAGCTTCAGCTCCAGAGTCACCGACGGCTCCACGGTCCCGATTGGGCAGGTTCGCCTCCCAGTCACCTTCGGGACACGCGACAACTACCGCACCGAGCTCATCGACTTCAACGTCGCTCACATTCGCCTGCCGTACAACGCCATCCTTGGGTACCTAGCGCTGGCCAAGTTCATGGCCGTAACTCACCACGGCTGCAACGTCCTCAAGATGCCAGGAAGTGGCGGAGTCATCACGGTGCCCTGTGAAGAGGAGGACGCGGTGTGTTCCCTGGAACGAGCCTTTTAGGCCGCGTCACTGGAAGACCCGGATCGCGGAAGCAGGAGGCTTCCCGAGACCGCCCCCAAGAAGAAGAAGACATCGTCCGGCCCGGCCCCTCAGGAGGTAGGCCCCTCAGGGCCCGTGCCTGCCTAGGGGGAACCTCCTTCCATCGCATACAAAAGCGCGCCCGACGCCCTCCTCAGACAGGGCTCGGGGGCTCTCCCCTGGAGGGCCACCGACCTGGCTAAGGTCACGAGGGAGGCACTTGGGCACCACATGGAGGCATGTTTCGAAGCATGTTTCCCTCAGGAAGGAGTAAAGCAAGGAGAGCCAGACCCTCAGGAGTTCGTCAGCAAGGCTATTCAGGAGCCACAGGAGTCAAGAGTCATGAGAGGCGGCCGCCGCCTACCAGCTGTGGCTCCCCATCTAGGCGAGGATGGTCGGCTGTGCGTCTGCATTGACATACCAGGGCTCAATCGAGTCGCCTCTCTGGAGCGCCTCTGGCCCTCGCGAGTGGGGCGCTGTGAAGGTCCACCCCACAGCTACGTTCGCATGCCTTACGGCTTGCCGAACGCGGCTGCCACGTACCAGCGCCTCACGAGGGGCATCATGGAGGCTCAAGAGGCCAGGCGTTCCACAGCCCTGGCGGAGATGGAGATGGTCCGCAAGGAACCACCAGCGTCTCCGGAGCCTCCCGAGGCCCTTGGGCCTGGGGGCTCATGAGGATCAGCTTCCGCAACCCACCGAGTCTGCTACACCAACACTCCTTCGTCCTCAACATCATCAGGTGACATCTTTCAAGTTTCACTTCCAGCTGGGAGCGCCCCCCCAGGGCTGCATTATTCCCAGGCCGCATGGGTCCATCCCTGCGGCATGTATCCCTTTTATTCCATGTTGTTAGCTTACCTTATTGGGGGCGCCCCTCGGGCTGCATCATCCCCCAAGTCGCTCAGGCCAGACCGAGCGACATGTACCCCTTTTGCGTTTATTTCCGGCTATGCGTTCGACCCACCATGCTTGATTATTTGATGCCTGTCCACGGCACCTCTTCTTCTCCATGCCGACCACTTGCACGTTAAAGGGGGGTACCTGAGCATCGCGACTCAGGGCTCTTACTGGCTCTCCAGCCCTCACCCTCTGGCCTTGTCCACGGCATCGCAACCTGGCATACCAGCGATGGCTGAGACCAGCTCGAGGGCCGGGACCCGAGGATGTAGAGTGCCGGCATCTAACCAAATTTGCAGGGATACATCACAAGATAAGGCCCAGTGCCAGGCGCAACCCGCCTAGAGGTAGGGCCCCGTGAGTCCCGCGCTGGCTCACGGGTGCCCAGATACACCTCGCCAGGCCCTACCGTGCCAGCCACATGTCAGGGCGGGGCTGTACACGCCCTGGGGGCTCCTCCCGGAGGGGAACCCCCTCCCACGTACCAGTGGAAGCACCATGCTCCGTGCTGGCTGACGACACTGCCGAGGAGCGGCTATGCCCATACACATACGGAAGCGCTATGCTCCGTGCTGGTGATAAACAACTGAAGGCGGCCCCCGGGCCGCATCAACCTCAGGGAGCCCAGAGCTCGGTGTCTAGCATCATCATAACGCCTCCCCTCGGGAGTGCCGCGCGAGGGGGCTGGGCACGGGGGCTGCGCCTGGGTCACGCCCAGACGCACGCCACCCAGCCAGGCCCCCCGGGCCTGGTTCGTCGCGCGTCTCTCCCCGAGCGGAGCCAAGGTATGAAGGCCGTTTGAGCGTCAAGGGGGACTCCTGAGCATCGCGACTCAGGAGCCTAACTGGTCACGTAGCCCCTCACTCCTTAGTTTCGAAAGGCTAACAGCGGTTGAGGTATGCGCGCGGCCGGGCTCTGCAAACGTAGAACGGTAGATCCACCCACATCATACCTCCGTACTTGCTGTTCGTGCACCAAGGGGACTCCTGAGCATCGCGACTCAGGAGCCTAACTTGTCACGTAGCCCCTCACTCCTTGGCCCCGTCCTGGTTTCTGGTCGGGACTAACGCTGGGTGAGGTATGCGCGGGGCCGGGCTCTGTCGGCGTAGAACATAAGCAAGTAGAAAGGAAAAGCGCAAATTTCAAGGAATTCAAAAGCAAATATTACAGTCCACACTGTTATCTCAATGCCAAACGCAAGTTTAAACGCCTCCCCGAGGCATGATACATGTGCAGGAATTAAAGGCAGGACAGGAGCCACAACGGAGTCACTTGTCAGCGGTGGAGCAGCGGAGTGGGTTCGCCTCATGGAGCAGCGGGGTCGGCAGCGCCTTGCTTCGGCTTGGTGCTGAAGGCCCGGAACTTCCCCAACAGAGCCTCCGCGCGACCCTTCACGGCCTCGGCAGCGGCAGCGGCATGCTCGCCGCTTACTGGCTCCAGCAGGCTGTCGAGGTCGACGCCGGGATCACGAAGGCAGATTTGGTGAGGACCCGCGTCAGCACTGCAGAAGATAGGACACGCGCCTTGGCCTCGGCCGTGGGGCCAAGGCCAAGGGCGACATCTTCAAGAGCGCGAACCAGGAAGGGAAGCAGCTTGGCGGGGCCGTCCTCGGCGCCAGCCAGCGGGCTCTCTAGGCCGCTGTCGTAAAGCATCCTCAGCGAGGAGCGAGCCTTCGCCTCCATCTCTGCGAAGGCCACACGGTCCTCGGCAAGAACCTGGGCCTTGTTGTCTAGCTCGACCTTCCTCGCCCCCAACTCCTGCTCCAGCGCGCCTAGGCGGTCGCGGCGCTTCCTGAGCTTGGCCTCCCGGCCCTCGACGGCCGCCTCGCGAGCCTTCACGCCTTCTTCCTGCTCTTGGCGAACGCGGACCTCTTTCACGAGCTGGTCCCGCAGGCCTTGCAGCTCGTCCTCCAGCGCCTTGCAGTGACCACGGACGTCGACCACCTCCCCCAGGGCTGCGTCATGTGCAGCCTTTGCCTCAAGGACGGCCTGCCTCTCCTCATCGCAAGCCGTCGAGGCCTGGACCAGCGCCGCCCGAATCGAAGCATCGGAGCGAATCCATCCTGAAGCCAGCTCCAAGCGCCCGACCACCAAGCGAGGGTCGGCGCCAAGAAGATCCTGCCACAGCCGGTCCAGCTCAGCGGTAGCACGATCCATAACGGCAGAAGGAGTCGGAGAGACAGCAATCGGTGGAGTAGGAGGAGAAGGCGGCAGCGCAACCACAGCATCCTGAGGCGAAGCTTGCTGTGCCCCAATGGCTGAAGTGGCGGCAGCAGGCAAAGGCACCTCGGGAGTCACTTGGGCCATGCGAGATGAGCCCGCCCCAGCCGGCTCAGCCAGGCCTCGCGAGGACGATCGGGCAGGAGAAGCCCGTGCGTCGCGGTCACCTTCCTTCGCGGGCAGAGGCGCTGCCACGGATGGAACCTCAGGAGCTCCCTTCGGCTTCTTTGCAGCGGGCGCCAGCCTATCCAAGAGATGCGGACGTCAAGCCTCAGAAGCAGAACAAGAAATAAAGACAAGAATCAAGTGCTTACGGGTCATCACCAGTGAGCTCAAGCGGCCTCCGGCCAAATTTGAAGCCCGAAAGCCGGCTGGAAGGGTGAACCACGGGAAGCTTGGAAGCGGAAGGCGCATCTGCGGACCGCCTCGGGGCCGGGGCAGACCCACGGGAGATCAGCCCGGTCCTGTCCTTCTTCGGGATCGAGGGCAAGCTTCCGCCGTCCTGCTAGTCATCATCCTCGTCGTCATCGCTCGGAGACAGGCGGAGAACGCGGGACCTGCGCCGGGGGAGGGGAGCCCTCGACTCTCCGTCAGTCGCCTCAGAGTCAGGCCCTTTTCCCGCTCCCCTCCTTCCTCCTCTTCGCTAGAGTCGTCGGAGGACACGTCCACCAATTCCCCGGGAGTTTCTATGGGCACGGGCCCGTCCCCGTTGAAGACGGGCATGGACTCCACTACCTACTCCCAGTCGTCGCGGAGGAACAAGGGCGTAGGAGCTCCCTCCAACCTCGCCACCTCGCCCCCGACCAGAGATTGGGGGACCGCAGCCAGATCTCCGTCGGCCAAGGCCGCGGGGCTCGGATGGGGCCTCCACATCGGAGGTGAGTACTGCCGAAGCGGAGCCAGCTGGTGCTCCAGGAATTCCCACAGCAGCGACGCGCCGGTCAGCTTCGCCGCCGCCATGTTGGCCGGCCTCAGATCCGCGTCCATCTTCTCCAACACCAGCTTCGCGCGGGGGTCCGTGAGCTCCGCTCGACTCCAATCGCTGGAGCTCGTGGGTTGCTCCATGGGCAAGATCAGCCGAGGATGGATGCGCCCAGCATCTGCCAAGACCCACTTGCTCCTGAAGCCCTCAATCCTTTTCCCGGGGTTCGAAATGGCAATGGTGCCGCCGTACGCAATGAAGCTCGCGCACGTGGAAGCAGGACCGTGAAAGGTCCAGAGGTAGAAGTAGTGGCGCAGCAAGGCCACCGAGGGTTGCACCCCTACGTGAGCCTCGCAGTAATAGGCGAAGATTGCCAGGAGAAGGGCGGAGTTGGGGTGGAGATGTAGAGCCTGTAGCTTATAATGACGGACGACAGAGAAGAACACGGAGAAGGGAGGCACCAGGCCAGCAGCAACGGCGCTTACAAAGAACGGATAGAAGGTGCTCCCTTGGCCCTCAGGGGTGGCGGAGCCGGCCTTGAAAACCTTCGCCCCGTCGATGCCCTGCATCGCCGCCATCCGGCGCAACCGGGTGAGGCTTGCCTCCGACACATTCGGCGAGTCCAGGGCAGACGAGTACCAAGCTCCGACCGGGGACTGACGAGGCGCCATGGCTTCCTAGGTCACGCGGTCGGAGTAGATCTGGAAATTTTGGAGGAAGGAAGGAGGCGCAAGAAAGGGGATCTGAGCAGCAACCGGAGAAAGCAAAAAGCAAAGCCTGGATAGATGTCGCTCCTTTATCAACTCGCACGGTTGCTGAGGCGCCCACGTCCAATCAACCGCCACGTGGCGCCCAAGGCCGCAGGCTGTTAGGGCCCGCGGCGCTTCACCCTTGCCCTTTCGCCTCCCTGCACGGCCAAGTCCGGGCGCACCTTGGGCCCGGGGGCTACTGTCGGCGTTCTGGGAATGGGGGTCCCCAGACTTGCCTGCCTGGGGCGTGGCTCTAAGGGGGCCCAGCATGACCCGGCTTCATCAACGCAGACCCAAGACCCTCGCGAGGGGCCAAGCCTCGCAGGGCGGACGACATGGATCTTCCTCAGGCACGGCCAGATCAGGTTGGCTCTCGAGGAGGCTGAGAGATCAAGGCGGGGTACCTCACGAGGTGCCCGTGATGCAAGCCATGATGACCAAGGGCGCCAGGCGGGCGCCAGCCCACGCAGTGTCCTCCTTTCCTCTTTGGTGCAAAGGGAGCAAGCGCAGGCGAGAGCATCAAGCAAAGGCACCCATTTCGGTGCAACGAGACCAAGACCAGTCCAACGGCAGGGAGGAAGTCATTGCGGAGCCCAAGCCAGCGTCACCACCAGAGTCTTTGGCAGGCGAGGACTAACTTTAGTCAGGAGTGTACCAGATGTTCCCCTTCAAAATGGCCAATTGTTGGCGCCCTTCCCGCTCAGTATTTGGGAAGAGGCCCAGGGCCTTTGCCTATAAATAGGACTAGCCACCCACAGGGTAAAAAGGGAAAAAGATCCAATCGAGTAACATCACACACAAAGAGAGAGAGAGAGAATGGTGACTGAACTCCTCCTAGCAGTTCATCCCCACAGCCAAGAACAGACCCTCGCGAGGCTGTTCTTCCTTGTATTGCTCATCATCATCAGCCCAAGGGGCAATCCACCACACCACACACTGGAGTAGGGTGTTACACCACAACGGTGGCCCGAACCAGTATAAACCATGTGTCTCTTGTGCTGTTCTTCCCATAGCTTAGATCTCAGCGAGGCGGAGGGGTGCAGGTAGGTAGAAGGCGAAATCTCCGTGCGCACCCCAGTGTTCGAACCTCAAGGGTCTGCCGGAACCTG
Source organism: Triticum aestivum (assembly GCF_018294505.1). NCBI lineage: Eukaryota > Viridiplantae > Streptophyta > Magnoliopsida > Poales > Poaceae > Triticum > Triticum aestivum. The sequence continues at coordinate 541,769,853 of NC_057809.1, read as the reverse complement.
AAATCCGACACTTACCATTGTCGAGGTCCCAATCTTCGGATTTGCGTTTAATTCTTTCCAATAAATCCCATTTGAATTCAATAGTCTTCATCATAAAAGAGCCAGCACAAGAAGCATCAAGCATGGTGCGATTGTTATCAGAAAGCCGAGCATAAAAAATTTGAATAATCATTTCTCTTGAGAGCTCATGATTGGGGCATGAATATAACATTGATTTAAGCCTCCCCCAAGCTTGAGCGATGCTTTCTCCTTCGTGAGGCCAAAAATTATATATATAATTGTGATCACGATGAACAAGATGCATAGGATAAAACTTTTGATGAAATTCCAGTTTCAATCGTTTGTAATTCCAAGACTCCATATCATCACATAGCCTATACCATGTCGATGCATCTCCCCTCAAAGATAAAGGGAAGACCTTCTTCTTAACAACATCTCCAGGTACACCTGCAAGCTTAAATAATCCACAAACTTCATCCAGATATATTAGATGCTCATCAGGATGTTTTGTTCCATCTCCTAAAAAAGGATTTGCTAGCAGTTTTTCAACCATACCCAAAGGAATTTCAAAGCAAGCATTTACATTTTTAGTAGGTGATACGTCTCCGTCGTATCTATAATTTTTTATTGTTCCATGCCAATATTATTCAACTTTCATATACTTTTTGGCAACTTTTTATATTATTTTTGGGACTAACATATTGATCCAGTGCCCAGTGCCAGTTCCTGTCTATTGCATGTTTTTGGTTTCGCAGAATATCCATATCAAACGGAGTCCAAAAGGGATAAAAATGGACAGAGCTTATTTTTGGAAAATATGGAAAATTTGGAAGGAAAATCAATGCGAACCAGTGCCCGAGGTGGTCACAAGGCAGGGGCGCCCCTCCCCTAGGGCGCGCCCCCTACCCTCGTGAGCCCACCGTAAGGCGGTTGATGCTCTTCTTTTGCCGCAAGAAAGCTAATATTCGGAGACAAAAATCACGGCGAAGGTTTCAGGCCAATCGGAGTTACGGATCTCCATATATACGCAAAACAGTGAAACAGAGCGAGGAGAGAACGCAGAAATAGAGAGAGACAGAGAGATAGATCCAATCTCGGAGGGGCTCTCGCCCCTCCCACACCATGGGAGCCAAGGACCAGAGGGAAAACCCTTCTCCCATCTAGGGAGGAGGTCAATGAAGAAGAAGAAGAAGGGGGGCCCTCTCCCCCTCGCTTCTGGTGGCGCCGGAGTGCCGCCGGGGGCCATCATCATCACCGCCATCATCACCAACTCTTCCCCCCTCTATGCAGCGGTGTAACCTCTCTCTTACCCGCTGTAATCTCTACTTAAACATGGTGCTCAACGCTATATATTATTTCCCAATGATGTATGGCTATCCTATGATGTTTGAGTAGATCTGTTTTGTCCTAATGGCTATTTGATGATCAAGATTGGTTTGAGTTGTATGCTTTATTATTGGTGTTGTCCTATGGTGCTCTCCATGTCGTGCAAGCATGAGGGATTCCCGCTGTAGGGTTCGCAATATGCTTATGATTTGCTTATGGTGGGTGGCGTGAGTGACAGAAGCACAGACCCGAGTAAGTAGGTTGTTTGCGTATGGGATAAAGGGGATTTGATACTTTAATGCTATGGTTGGGTTTTACCTTAATGAATCTTTAGTAGTTGCGGATGCTTGCTAGAGTTCCAATCATAAGTGCATATGATCCAAGTAGAGAAAGTATGTTAGCTTATGCCTCTCCCTCAAATAAAATTGCAATAATGATTACCGATCTAGTTATCGATTGCCTAGGGACAAATAACTTTCTTGTTGACAAAAGCTCTCTACTAAAACTAATTTAGTTGTGTCTTTATCTAAGCAGCCCCTAGCTTTTATTTTCGTGTTCTTTACTTTCTTGCAAGCCTATCCAACAACACCTACAAAGTACTTCTAGTTTCATACTTGTTCTAGGTAAAGCGAACGTCAAGTGTGCGTAGAGTTGTATCGGTGGTCGATAGAACTTGAGGGAATATTTGTTCTACCTTTAGCTCCTCGTTGGGTTCGACACTCTTACTTATCGAAAGAGGCTACAATTGATCCCCTATACTTGTGGGTTATCAAGACCTTTTTCTGGCGCCGTTGCCGGGGAACAATAGCGTGGGGTGAATATTCTCGTGTGTGCTTGTTTACTTTATCCGCTGTCCAAGAAGAGACTAATATTTTGCAGGAATCTATGGAAGAAGAAATTGATGAAACTGTGAGCTCATTGGATGAAAAAGATGATGAGGAGAGCGAAGAACAAAAGGAGGAAGAGCGGATTAGCTACCCGTGCCCACCTTCTAATGAGAGTAACTCTTCAACTCATACATTGTTTAAATTCCCTTCGTGCTTACCGAAGGATGATTGCTATGATGACTGTTATGATCCCGTTGATTCTTTTGAAATATCCCTTTTTGATGATGCTTGCTATGCTTGTGGCCAAGATGCCAATATGAATTATGCTTATGGAGATGAAATTGCTATAGTTCCTTATGTTAAACATGAAATTGTTGCTATTGCACCCACGCATGATAGTCCTATTATATTTTTGAATTCTCCCAACTACACTATATCGGAGAAGTTTGCATTTATTAAGGATTATATTGATAGGTTGCCTTTTACCGTTTCACATGATGATTTTGATAGATATAATATGCATGTGCTTCCTGCTCCTACTTGCAATTATTATGAGAGAGGAACTATATCTCACCTCTCTATGTTTCCAATATGATAGAATTGCAAGAAACTGTTTATACTATGCATTGGCCTTTACTATGTGTGCATGAATTGTTCTTTTATGACATGTCGAAGCATAGGAAGAGAGTTAGACTTCGTTGTTGCTTGATATATGTTGCTTTGTGCTCACTACTAAATTACAAATCATTGTTGATTCAAATTGGCTTTGATATACCTTGGGATCAGGGTGGATTCACTACTTGAGCACTACATGCCTAGCTTAATGGCTTTAAAGAAAGCGCTGCCAGGGAGACAACCTAGAAGTTTTAGAGAGTCATTTATTTCTGTTGAGTGCTTTCATATAGTTTAAAAACAACAAAAATAAAGAGGGGAACCCAAAACTTTTTCAAAAAGGAAAGCGAAAGTGAGAAAGACAAGCATTGTTGAAGTGGGAGCTAGCCTTGAACTTTGTTCATGCTCACGGAAACTTTGTGAATCTTGATTACAGAAACTTTTCAATAAAAATAATTATCCCCTTGTACAATTCCATTGTATTATAAAAATAATGTGCCAAGGTTTTCCTTTAGGATGTTTACATTTGCTTGATGGTTTGTACGGTGCAGGACAGAAACTTTGGCTGTAGTGCGCGATTTTACATTGTTAGATGGAACATCAAATGGTTCTGATTCTTTATGCACTGTCTTCCTATACAAATTTTTTATGTTTCCTAATTTTTGCAGAATTTTTCAAGTATCAGAAGTATGGTAAATTTTCAGATTGCTACAGACTGTTCTGTTTTAGACAGATTCTATTTTTGATGCATAGTTTGCTTGTTTTGATGAAACTATCAACTTATATCAGTGGATTAAGCCATGAGAAAGTTATATTACAGTAGACACAATGCAAAAAAATATGAACTGGTTTGCAACAGTACTTAGAGTAGTGATTTGCTTTATTATACTAACGGATCTTACCGAGTTTTCTGTTGAAGTTTTGTGTGGATGAAGTGTTCGATGATTGAGAAGGTCTCGATGTGAGAAGAAGGAAGAGAGGCAAGAGATCAAGCTTGGGGATTCCCGAGGCACCCCAAGTAAATATTCAAGGATACTCAAGCGTCTAAGCTTGGGGATGCTGGGGAGGCATCCCCTCTTTCTTCAACAAATATCGGTATGTTTTCGGATTTGTTTCGTTCATGCGATATGTGCAAGTCTTGGAGCGTCTTTTGCATTTAGGTTTTTACTTTTTCTTTTTATGCACCATGCTGGTATGAGATAGTCCTTGGTTGATTTATAGAATGCTCTTTGCACTTCACTTATATCTTTTGAGTATGGCTTTATAGAATGCTTCATGTGCTTCACTTATATCATTTGAAGTTTGGATTGCCTGTTTCTCTTTACATAGACAACCGCCATTTGTAGAATGCTCTTTTGATTCACTTATATTTGTTAGAGCACGGGCATATCTTTTGTAGAAAGAATTAAACTCTCGTACTTCACTTATATCTATTTAGAGAGATGACAGGAACTGGTCATTCACATGGTTAGTCATAAAATCCTGCATAAACTTGTAGATCGCTGAATATGATACGTATTGTCGGATTTCAGGTTTCGGCAGACCCTTGAGGTTCAAACACTGGGGTGCGCGCGGAGATTTCACCTTCTACCTACCTGCACCCCTCCGCCTCGCTAAGATCTAAGCTATGGAAAGAACAGCACAAGAGACACAGGGTTTATACTGGTTCGGGCCACCGTTGTGGTGTAATACCCTACTCCAGTGTGTGGTGTGGTGGATTGCCTCTTGGGCTGATGATGATGAGCAATACAAGGAAGAACAGCCTCGTGAGGGTCTGTTCTTGGCTGAGGGGATGAACTGCTAGGAGGAGTTCAGTCACCCTTCTCCCTCTCTCTCTCTTCTCGATTCTCTCTCCGATTTCGATCCTAGCTAGTTTCTCTCTTGGCTTCTAGATTCTCCCTTCTTGATTGCCATCTCTCTACCCTGTGGGTGGCTAGTCCTATTTATAGGCAAAGGCCTTGGGCCTCTTCCCAAATATTGAGCGGGAAGGGCGCCAACAATTGGCCATTTTGAAGGGGAACATATGGTACACTTATCCTGACTAAAGTTGGTCCTCGCCTGCCAAAGGCTCTAGTGGTGACGCTGGCTTTGGCTCCACAATGACTTCCTCCCTGCCATTGGACTGGTCTTGGTCTCGTTGCACCGAAACGGGTGCCTTTGCTTGATGCTCTCGCCTGCGCTTGCTCCCTTTGCACCAAAGAGGAAAGGAGGACACTGCACGGCTGGCGCCCGCCTGGCACCCTTGGTCGTCATGGCTTGCGTCACGGGCACCTCGTGAGGTACCCCGCCTTGATCTGTCCACCTCCTCGTGAGCCAGCCTGATGAGGCCGTGCCTGAGGAAGCTCCGTGTCGTCCGCCCCGCGAGGCTTGGCCCCTCGTGAGGGTCTTGGGTCTGTGTTGATGAAGGCGGGCCGTGCTGGGCCCCCTTTGAGCCACGCCGCAGGCTGCAGGCAGGCAAGTCTAGGGACCCCCATTCCCAGAACGCCGACAGTAGCCCACGGGCCCAAGGCGCGCCCGAACTTGGCCGTGTAGGGAGGCGAAAGGGCAAGAGCGAAGCTCCATCGGCCCTAACAGCCTACGGCCTTAGGCGCCATGTGGCGGTTGATTGGACGTGGGCGGCACTATTCCCCCACGCCCCCTTATTTTGCGCCATGCTAGGCGGACTCGTAGTCATACACAACCGCTCCCCTTTCTGTTGCTCGAGCGCCCTCTGTCCTTCCTCCGCTCAAACTCCAGCTTCTGTTTTCAACCCAATCTCGAACCCCCCCCCCTTCCCATCGCCATGGCTCCGACGAAGAAGGGAAGAGGGAAGAAACCCATGCCTCCGCCTTGCTCGCCGCCGTTGGCGGCCCCTGCCGAGGGCTTGGGCAAGGTCAGCTCGGCTCTGGCCACTATCTTCAACGAATGCGGGAGGACGACGGCCTAGCCCGCGTCCCACTTCTCCATCGACAGGAGAGCCACTGAGGTCCAGTATTTTGCCGACGCCCTATGGGCGGGTCTGGTTCCCCCCTTTTCTGATTTCTTCAATGCCGTGCTTTCCCACTATCAGATCCACATGATGCATCTGGGTCCTGAATCCATCACCCTTCTTTCGGTCTTCGCCTTTGTTTGCGAGGCAATGATGGGCATCCTTCCTTCGGTTGCCTTGCTGCGCCACTTCTTCTCTCTGCGTCTTGTCGACCTTACCCAATGCTCGGCGTGCGTGAGCTTCGCTTCCGCGTCTGAGACAGCGGGCTCAGGGATTGACTTCAGGCTCCCTCCGCCTACGGCTGGGTTCCGCGAGCGGTGGTTGTATGTGGATGTAGGGGTGCCCAGCCCCCTGCTATCGGAGCCAACTTCGCCTGCTGTCCCCAATTCGGGCTGGGGCCAGGAGACGCTTGAGAGCCCCCGGCTCGTCTTCATCTGGCACCGCTTCGCGTTCTTGAGGTCGCTTGGCGTGACAGCGCCCAAGGTGGTGAAGGAGTTCCTGCTTCGCCGCATTGCTCCTCTCCGACGCCACTCCCGCCGGATGTGGGCCTTCAGCGGGCGTGATGATCGTATGAGGCTCCAGGAAGAGGACCTGACGCCTGAAGTGCTGAGGATAGTGCTCTTGATCTTGACTGGGGACCCCAACCCTGGCAGCATCCAGCAGGGAGGGGCCTTGCTGTACCTCTGCCAGAACAGGGGCGATTTTGTGAATCAGATGCCTATCTTTGATGAGTGGGGGCCGCGCCCCGCCGGCCTCCAGGGGCCTCGCGAGAACCCAGTGATGGTGACTTCCCTTCCAGTCGTCCAAGGCAACTCTTCCTCAAGTGGCGGAGCAGGGAGGCATGAGGCGCCAGAGGCCGAGGGGGCTCCCGGCGGGGTGACAGCGCCGAGCGATGCTCATGAGGGAGCAGCTCTTGGGGCTCGTGCCGCTGAGGCTGAGGGTGGCAAGCTGCTGCCCACAGCGCCTGCGACTGAGGCCCTTGAGGCTCTAGCCGCTTCTCTTGGCGAGGCGATTGGTAGCGCGCATTAGGCAGGCGCCCCTGACGTGGATCGCCTTGACGCTCCGTCTTGGTCGCAGGTTGATCCCTGCGCTCAACTCTTGGGCCGCTTCTGCATGGACTTTGAGGCCCTCCGAAAGAGAAGGGAGGCCCTGGGCGACGATTACCCTTGTCGCCTGCTGAAGCGTAGGAAGTACTTCGCCACTGATGAGTAAGCCTTCTCCTTTCCCAGCTCCCGATCCTTCTGTTGCTTTTACTGATCCTTGCTCCGCAGGCCCCTTCCAGCCGAGCTCGCAGAGACGGCTGAGGTGCCGTCCCCCTTGGCTTCGCCCCCTCCAACGTCCTCAAGCGCCCCGAGCAGCAGAGCCCTTGTGGTGAGGGCGTTCGGAGAGGCGAACCGTCCTGAGGCGCATCGTGGCCCTGCGCACCTCGCGATCCTCCTTCGCGAGCCTTCTCATGGCATAGCCAGCCTGCCGTGGGCTTCTCGCCTGGTCTTGGACTGTGATTGGCTGAGGCTCTCCCTGCGCTCTTCATCTGGGGACAGGCTGGCTCCAGGCCGGGCTTCTGGCGTGGCGTGCCCGGCCGTCGCGAGGGTGCCAGCCCCCAGCCCCCTGCCCGGAGGGGGAGTGCTGATTCGTGGCCCCCGGCGCTTGCTTGGGGCAGATGATGGTGTGGAAGACGTGCTCGAGCGCGCCTGGGAGCGTCGCGCTCTTCGCCAAGGATTCCTTCGAAGGGCGGCTGACGCGGTGAGCCTGCTTGGTGAGGAGCTTGCTGATGCAGATGCGCGCCTTGAGGCCAAGGGCCTGCGCCTGGCTGCAGAGAGGCGCGAGCTAGAGGGCGCCATCGCCCTTGCGCGCCGTCAGCGTGATCTTGACGACGCAGAGGCCAAGGCGTCGCTGGTGGCCTCTCGGGAGGCCTGATCTTGGGCCGCTGAGGAGGCCCGGGAAGCTGACTGGTAGTGAGAGGCCGCGGAGGAGCGGGCTCGGGAGCTCCTGGCCTGGTGCCACTCACTGGAGGAGCAAGTGGAGCTGCGCGAGGCAGCCCTCGCATCGATAAAGGTGGCCTCTGGCGACCCAGCAGAGCTCCAGAAGCATGAGGAGGCGCTGACGCTGGAAGCCGCCGAACGTACCCATGAGTACGAGCATCTGGAGACGAGGGAGCGCTTGGTGACGCAGGAGGAGGATGATGTCGCTGCACGGGAAGCCCGTGTCCTGGAGGAGGTCAGACATCGGGTGGCGATGGCGCGCTTGAACCTCGAGCACGAGTTCGAGGAGAGGCTGGGGTTGATCCGGGCCGAGGCTGAAGGTAGGACTGCTGCCTTGAGGGCCAAGCTAGAGGAAGCGACGCAGCAGGCCAATGCTTTTCGGGCCGCCCTTGAGTTAGCGCAAGGGGAGTCAACCACCTCCCAGGCCGAGGTGCTCCTTCTTCGCCAGCGGGTGGAGGAGGCTGAGGTCGTTGCACGCCAGAATGCGGACGAGATACATCAGCGGCGGATCCTAGAGCATGAGCACGGCCCCATGCTCACCACGCTCCGGGAGAGAGCCAACACAGCCTTGGGCAACATCTGCGAGGCGGCTGTTGGCGAGCTGCACGCAGTCAACTACGCCGGCAACCTTCAGTTCTTCACCGACGTGGCGACGCAGCTGGAGGCGCGGTCGGTCAGGGCTGATAGGTTGGTGGAAGAGAGGAGCCGCGCCCTGCTCGGGCGCGCCTTTTCTCGCGTCTTCAGCCATCTCCGGAACATGGATCCCCACTTCGATTTCGACGCCGCCATCGCCCCAGTCCCCCAGGCCGTCCAAGACGACCTGGCGCACTGGGTGGAAGACAATATGGATGCTCTTGTCAGGGCCTTCGCTTCAGACAACAATGGCGTGATCGTGGCTGCCGACGTGGGTGGTGTGGTGAACGGCCCTGCCGCCGCTGGCAGCGATGCAGACAGCGATGGCGAGTCCAGCGATGCCAGCAACGGTTCGGGTGGTGCTCTTGAGGACGCATTGGGGGATTTATCTGACTGATTGTGCATCGTTCCTACTTCCTTACCCTGCATGAATAGAACTCAGGTTTTGGCCTGATGGCTATGAGAGCATTTCGGAGGGGGAGCCCCTCATGTAAAACTTGTTTTCATCGTATTAGTAGACGTTACATTGCCCATGTGCCCGCGCCAAGTGGTTGGCTTAAGCGACGCGCTGGTCGGCTAATTTACCTTTGTCCCGTGCGGGCCCTGAGGTAGCCTGTGGGAGGTTGTGGTGTCCCGAGTGTTCCCTGATCGAATCCGTAGGATCTGTAGTAAAAAAACCTCCTGAGAGGACGCGGCGGCGGCAGTCTGGGCTGCACGCAAGCTGGGCCTGACCCGGCTCGCGAGGGGCTCACGAGGGGAGGCAGCTGAGGCGAAGTGGTAATCAAAACGCGAGAAATTGCTCGAACGAGACTAAGCACCCCTTCCCCGAACACACGCAAATCTCAAATTCGAATCCAACTTGAATCCAGCGGGGGAAAGTGACAACCAAAGGGAAAAGCAATGAAAGCAAACAAAAGGCCGCGTCCAGCACCTAATCTAGTCTTGGACGTATTCTCACCAGGGCGGAGCTAAGTGCTGCCACTGGGCGTGGGAGGGAGCCCCAGGGCCTGAGGCCGGCACCCCTGAGACTCCGGGGCATGTACAGCCCCACTCATTATTACGTGAGAGTGTCACGGGGCGGCGAGCTTCACAGGCACTGGGCCTTCTTCACAGGTATCGGCCTTGCTTCATATCACCAGACGAGGGCCCCGCCTTGCGCCACACTCTAGTGCCATCAACGACGACCGGAAACCAGGACGCCACCGATGGGGTAGAGCGGTCGCCAGCGGTTCCCCCAACAACCACGGGTCCTCCGCCAGGGGCAGGCCCTGAGGCACCTCCCCAGCAGAGGGCCTACCTCCTGAGAACACCTTGCTTCGAACGGCGCGGTGGTGATGTCGGATCTCGGGCCCTCTCCTGCAGCCCCCTGCGCCCTCCTCCCGAGGGGTAGGAGACTGTGGGAGCGGGGCAGCTGCTCGCTGTGGTGACCTGCACCTCCTGCGATCCATGATTAGCGTATGCCTGCTCCTGAGGAATTAGTGGTACCTGATAATCGTTGCCTCCAGCGTGGCCAGTGGGACCGTCCCGTGGCTCCAGGAAGGGCTCAGCTTCTGGCGCCTCGTCCCCCAGCTTGGGCTGAGGAGCGAGCCTTGTTTGCCCTTGTGAGGGTGTCCTTGGTCCATCATGAGAGGCACGTATTCTTCTGGCGCCGTCATCCCGAAGGCCATGTCATAGTGCTCCGCGTACCACGCAGTCCTACTTGACGCGCCCACCATGGGGTGGTAGCGCGGCTGTCCACTGGGGCCACGGGTCGCGCCGAGTCCTTCTTCTTCGCGGACCGGGAGTGGGGGCAGCGTCGCCGCCGGTCCGGTGCCAACAGCTTCGCCGGCGTTGGGGTGGCCTTGGAGCCTGCGGGCGCGCGTGGATCCCCTGCGTGGGCCGCCCTGGGCTTGAGATGGGAGCTGGGTGCAGAAGGAGTGAGGCCCCGAGGCGGCGAAGCCCAGGATCTCTGCCAGCCGATCCAGCAGCACGTCGCAGCCGCCCTCCAGTAGCCGTGCACTGCAGCAGCTCTCGGGCCACCGTGAGCGCGGCCCTCGAGTTCGCCTGCTCCCGGCGGGTGTACAGTGTCGTGGTCGCGGCGTGATTGGAGGCCCTTGCTGCCGACTGCGCCTGCCGCGGTGTGAGAGCTGTCGAAGCCTGGCCGCGTCGCCCGCGGCCCGCAGCACCCTGCGGACCGCGAGCTGCCTGGGGCACGGGGTCGCCCGAGGCGAGCGGCTCTGCGCGGGCGGGCCACGCCGCCCATGGATCTGGGTTGCCCGCCTGGTCGCCGGACATGGTGATGATGACGCGACGGGACACGAAGCGCTAGAAGGTGGATTCCGGCGCACCCCTTCCTGGCGTGCCAAATGTCGGATTTCGGGTTCCGGCAGACCCTTGAGGTTCGAACACTAGGGTGCGTGCGGAGATTTCGCCTTCTACCTACCTGCACCCCTCCGCCTCGCTAAGATCTAAGCTATGGAAAGAACAACACAAGAGACACGGGGTTTATACTAGTTCGGGCCACCGTTGTGGTGTAATACCCTACTCCAGTGTGTGGTGTGGTGGATTGCCTCTTGGGCTGATGATGATGAGCAATAAGCCTTGTGAGGGTCTGTTCTTGGCTGAGGGGATGAACTACTAGGAGGAGTTCAGTCACCCTTCTCCCACTCTCTCTCTTCTCGATTCTCTCTCCGATTTCGATCCTAGCTAGTTTCTCTCGTGGCTTCTAGATTCTTCCTTCTTGATTGCCATCTCTCTACACTGTGGGTGGCTAGTCCTATTTATAGGCAAAGGCCCTGGGCCTCTTCCCAAATATTGAGCGGGAAGGGCGCCAACAATTGGCCATTTTGAAGGGGAACATCTGGTACACTTATCCTGACTAAAGTTGGTCCTCGCCTGCCAAAGACTCTGGTGGTGACGCTGGCTTGGGCTCCACAATGAATTCCTCCCTGCCGTTGGACTGGTCTTGGTCTTGTTGCACCGAAACGGGTGCCTTTGCTTGATGCTCTTGCCTGTGCTTGCTCCCTTTGCACCAAAGAGGAAAGGAGGACACTGCACGGCTGGCGCCTGCCTGGCACCCTTGGTCGTCATGGCTTGCGTCACGGGCACCTCGTGAGGTACCCCGCCTTGATCTCTCTGCCTCCTCGCGAGCCAGCCTGATGAGGTCGTGCCTGAGGAAGCTCCGTGTTGTCCGCCCCGTGAGGCTTGGCCCCTCGCGAGGGTCTTGGGTCTGTGTTGCTGAAGACGGGCCGTGCTGGGGCCCCTTTGAGCCATGCCGCAGGCCGCAGGCAGGCAAGTCTGGGGACCCCCGTTCCCAGAACGCCGACACGTATGGTGAACCGTTATGTAACGAAGTCAGAGCATGAGGTGTTTATTGGTTGTCTTCCTTATGAGTGGCGGTCAGGGACGAGCGATGGTCTTTTCCTACCAATCTATCCCCCTAGGAGCATGCGCGTAGTACTTTGTTTCGATGACTAATAGATTTTTGCAATAAGTATGTGAGTTCTTTATGACTAATGTTGAGTCAATGGATTATACGCACTCTCACCCTTCCACCATTGCTAGCCTCTCTAGTACTGCGCAACTTTCGCCAGTATCATAAACCCACCATATACCTTCCTCAAAACAGCCACCATACCTACCTATCATGGCATTTCCATAGCCATTCCGAGATATATTGCCATGCAACTTTCATCGTCATCATATACATGACTTGAGCATTTATTGTCATATTGCTTTGCATGATCGTACGATAGCTAGCATGATGTTTTCATGGCTTGTCCATTTTTTGATGTCATTGCTACGCTAGATCATTGCACATCCCGGTACACCGCCGGAGGCATTCATATAGAGTCATATCTTTGTTCTAGATATTGAGTTGTAAGTAAATAAAAGTGTGATGATCATCATTATTAGGACATTGCCCCAGTGAGGAAGGGATGATGAAGACTATGATTCCCCCATAAGTCGGGATGAGACTCCGGACAAAAAAATTAAATATATATATATATAAAAGAGAAGGCCCAAAAAAATGAGAGAAAAAGAGAGAAGGGGCAATGTTACTATCCTTTTACCACACTTGTGCTTCAAAGTAGCACCATGTTCTTCATATAGAGAGTCTCTTGAGTTATCACTTTCATATACTAGTGGGAATTTTCATTATAGAACTTGGCTTGTATATTCCAACGATGGGCTTCCTCAAATGACCTAGGTCTTCATGAGCAAGCAAGTTGGATGCACACCCACTTAGTTTCAGTCTGAGCTTTCATATACTTATAGCTCTAGTGCATCCGTTGCATGGCAATCCCTACTCCTCACATTGATATCTATTAATGGGCATCTCCATAGCCCATTGATACGCCTAGTTGATGTGAGACTTTCTCCTTTTTTGTCTTCTCCACATAACCCCCACCATCATATTCTATTCCACCTATAGTGCTATGTCCATGGCTCATGCTCATGTATTGCGTGAAAGTTGAAAAGGTTTGAGAACGTCAAAAGTATGAAACAATTGCTTGGCTTGTCATCGGGGTTGTGCATGATGTGAATGCTTTGTGCGGTGAAGATGGAGCATAGCCAGACTATATGATTTTGTAGGGATGAGCTTTCTTTGGCTATGTTATTTCAATAAGACATAATTTCTTGGTTGGTATGCTTGAAATATTATTGTCTTTATGTCAAAGGATAGATTATTGCTTTGAATCACTCGTGTCTTAATATTCATGCCATGATTAGACATATGATCAAGATTATGCTAGGTAGCATTCCACATCAAAAGTTATCTTTTTTATCATTTACCTACTCGAGGACGAGCAGGAATTAAGCTTGGGGATGCTGATACGTCTCCGTTGTATCTATAATTTTTGATTGTTCCAGCCAATATTATTCAACTTTCATATACTTTTTGGCAACTTTTTATATTATTTTTGGGACTAACATATTGATCCAGTGCCCAGTGCCAGTTCCTGTCGGTTGCATGTTTTTGGTTTCACAGAATATCCATATCAAATGGAGTCCAAACGGGATAAAAACGGACGGAGCTTATTTTGGAAAATTTGGAAGGAAAATCAACGCGAACCAGTGCCCGAGGTGGTCACAAGGCAGGGGGCACCCCCCTTAGGGCGCGCCCCTACCCTCATGAGCCCACCATAAGGCGGTTGACGCTCTTCTTTTGCCGCAAGAAAGCTAATATTCGGAAAAAAATCACGACAAAGGTTTCAGGCCAATCGGAGTTACGGATCTCCATATATACGCGAAATGGTGAAACAGAGCCAGGAGAGAACGCAGAAACAGAGAGAGACAGAGAGATAGATCCAATCTCGGAGGGGCTCTTGCCAAGGACCAGAGGGGAAACCCTTCTCCCATCTAGGGAGGAGGTCAAGGAAGAAGAAGAAGAAGAAGGGGGGCCCTCTCCCCCTCGCTTTCGGTGGCACCGGAGTGCCGCTGGGGGCCATCATCATCACCGCCATCATCACCAACTCTTCCCCCCTCTATGCAGCGGTGTAACCTCTCTCTTACCCGCTGTAATCTCTACTTAAACATGGTGCTCAACGCTATATATTATTTCCCAATGATGTATGGCTATCCTATGATGTTTGAGTAGATCTGTTTTGTCCTAATGGCTATTTGATGATCAAGATTGGTGTTGTCCTATGGTGCTCTCCGTTTCGCGCAACCGTGAGGGATTCCTGCTGTAGGGTTTGCAATATGCTTATGATTTGCTTATGGTGGGTGGCGTGAGTGATAGAAGCATAGACCCGAGTAAGTAGGTTGTTTCCGTATGGGATAAAGGGGACTTGATACTTTAATGCTATGGTTAGGTTTTACCTTAATGAATCTTTAGTAGTTGCGGATGCTTGCTAGAGTTCCAATCATAAGTGCATATGATCCAAGTAGAGAAAGTATGTTAGCTTATGCCTCTCCCTCAAATAGAATTGCAATAATGATTACCGGTCTAGTTATCGATTGCCTAGGGACAAATAACTTTCTTGTTGACAAAAGCTCTCTACTAAAACTAATTTAGTTGTGTCTTTATCTAAGCAGCCCCTAGCTTTTATTTTCATGTTCTTTACTTTCTTGCAAGCCTATCCAACAACACCTACAAAGTACTTCTAGTTTCATACTTGTTCTAGGTAAAGCGAATGTCAAGTGTGCGTAGAGTTGTATCGGTGGTCAATAGAACTTGAGGGAATATTTGTTTTACCTTTAGCTCCTCGTTGGGTTCGACACTCTTACTTATCGAAAGAGGCTACAATTGATCCCCTATACTTGTGGGTTATCAGTAGGTTCAGTAGGTTGAGGAGTAACTCTTTGCTCTATTGGTCAGGGTGAAGATACCCCGAACAAGCCCCTCAGAGGATTACTTTCCATAGTAACAAGTGACACTAAATTTCGGCACACTATATAAATTTTTCCTTACCAAATTCCACCTACCAAAGGCGCTTCAGTCCCCGGCAACGGCGCCAGAAAAGAGTCTTGATGACCCACAAGTATAGGGGGTCTATCTAGTCCTTTCGGTAAGTAAGAGTGTCAAACCCAACGAGGAGCAGAAGGAAATGATAAGCGGTTTCCAGCAAGGTATTCTCTGCAAGTACTGAAATAAGTGGTAATAGATAGTTTTGTGATAATATAATTTGTAACGAGCAACAAGTAACAAAAGTAAATAAGGTTCAGCAAGGTGGCCCAATCATTTTTGTAGCAAAGGACAAGCCTGAACAAACTCTTATATGAAGTAAAGTGCTCCCGAGGGCACATGGGAATATCGTCACGCTAGTTTTCATCACGTTCATATGATTCGCGTTCGGTACTTTGATAATTTGGTATGTGGGTGGACCGGTGCTTGGGTGCTGCCCTTACTTGGACAAACATCCCACTTATGATTAACCTCCATTGCAAGCATCCGCAAATACAACAAAAGTATTAAGGTAAACCTAACCATAGCATGAAACATATGGATCCAAATCAGCCCCTTACGAAGCAACGCATAAACTAGGGTTTAAGCTTCTGTCACTCTAGCAACCCATCATCTACTTATTACTTCCCGATGCCTTCCTCTAGGCCCAAACAATGGTGAAGTGTCATGTAGTCGACGTTCACATAACACCACTAGAGGAGAGACAACATACATCTCATGAAAATATCGAACGAATACCAAATTCACATGACTACTAATAGCAAGACTTCTCCCATGTCCTCAGGAACAAAAGTAACTACTCACAAAGCATAAACATGTTCATAATCAGAGGGGTATTAATATGCATATAGGATCTGAACATATGATCTTCCACCAATTAAACCAACTAGCATCAACTACAAGGAGTAATTAACACTACTAGCAACCTACTAGCACCAATCCCGGACTTGGAGACAAGAATTGGATACAAGAGATGAACTAGGGTTTTGAGATGAGATGGTGCTGATGAAGATGTTGATGGAGATTTCCCTCTCCCGATGAGAAGAGCGTTGGTGATGACGATGGCGGCGATTTCCCCCTCCGGGAGGGAAGTTTCCCCGGCAGAACAGCCCCGCCAGAACCCTAGATTGGCTCCACCAAGGATCCGCCACGTGGCAGCGGAGTTTCGTCGGAGAAGATGGCTTATGATTTTTTCCCATTGAAAGAGTCCATATAGCAGAAGATGGTCACCGGAGGGCCACCAGGGGGCGCGCCCCCCACCCTCGTGGGCAGGGAGTGGCCCGCCTGGTAAAGTTCTTGAGCTCAATGTTTTTTATATATTTGGAAAACATCATCCGTGAAGTTTTAGGACTTTTGGAGATGTGCAAAATAGGTCTATAATATTTGCTCCTTTTCTAGCCAGAATCCCAGCTGCCGGCATTCTCCCTCTTTATGTAAACCTTGTAAAATAATAGAGAATAGGCATAAGTATTGTGACATAATGTGTAATAACAGCCCATAATGCAATAATTATTGATATAAAAGCATGATGCAAAATGGACGTATCAAAAGGTTTATCCTCAACTGGGTCTTCCTTATCGTCGCCGCTTTTCTCCTTTGGTGCATCCACCATGTATACGTCATACGAGGAAGTGGCCGTCCAGTGTCCGATGAATGGTGGGTTCTGTGCCTCTTCTTCTCCGGCATCGTCGTCCATACCGTCGATGTCCTCGGATTCATAATCAAGTTCGTTGGTCAAATCCTCGATCGTGTCTATAAAGTGGGTGGTGGGTGGGAAGTAAAATTCTCCATCGTCAGCCCCTAGTTCGAGCCGGATATAGTTCGACTGAGAGTCCTGTTGGGGATCGTTGCAGAAATTAAAATTTTCTACACATCACCAAGATCAATCTATGGAGAGACTAGAAACAAGAGAGAGAGGGGATTGCATCTTCATACCCTTGAAGATCGCGATGCGGAAGCGTTACAAGAACGCGGATGAAGGAGTCGTACTCGCAGCGATTCAGATCGCGGTTGATTCCGATCTAAGCGCCGAAAAACGGCGCCTCCATGTTCAACACACGTACAGCCTGGGGACGTCTCCTCCTTCTTGATCCAGCAAGGGGGAAGGAGAAGTTGGGTAAGAGCTCTGGCAGCACGACGGCGTGGTGGTGGAGCTCGCGGTTCTCCAGCAGGGCTTCGCCAAGCTCAACGGAGGAGGAGGGGGTGTTGCAGAGGGGGAGGGTTGTGCCTTGGATGTGGTGATGCTGCCCTCCCTCCACCCCTCTATTTACAGGGCGAAGGGGGGAGGGGGGCGGCCCCTCTAGATGATATCTAGAGGGGGCGGCGGCCAAGGGGAGGGGGCTTGCCCCCCCCCCAAGCCAAGGGGGCGCCCCCTTTAGGGTTCCTCCCCCAACCCTAGGCGCATGGGCCCTAAGGGGGGATGGCGCCCAGCCCACTTAGGGGCTGGTTCCCTTCCACATACAGCCCATAGGACCCTCCGGGGCAGGCGGACCCTCCTGGTGGACCCCCCAGAATCCCTTCGGTGGTCCCAGTACAATACCGATAAACCCCCGAACACTTCCGGTGACCGTATGATGACTTCCCATATATATATATATATATATATATATATATATATATATATATATATATATATAAATCTTCACCTCCAGACCATTCCGGAACTCCTCGTGACATCTGGGATCTCATCCGAGACTCCGAACAACATTCGGTAACTGCATACTATTTCCCATAACAACTCTAGCGTCACCGAACCTTAAGTGTGTAGACCCTACGGGTTCGGGAATCATGCAGACATGACCGAGACATCTCTCCGGCCAATAACCAACAGCGGGATCTAGGTACCCATGTTGGTTCCCACATGTTCCACGATGATCTCATCGGATGAAACATGATGTCGGGGATTCAATCAATCCCGTATACAATTCCCTTTGTCTACTGGTATGATACTTGCCCGAGATTCGATCGTCGGTATCCCTATACCTTGTTCAATCTTGTTACTGGCAAGTCTCTTTACTCGTTCCGTAACACATCATCCCGTGATCAACTCCTTGGTCACATTGAGCTCATTATGATGATGTGTTACCGAGTGGGCCTAGAGATACCTCTCCTTCACACGGAGTGACAAATCCCAGTCTCGATTCATGCCAACTCAACAGACACTTTCGGAGATAACCGTAGTGTGCCTTTATAGCAACCTAGTTACGTTGTGAGGTTTGGCACACCCAAAGCATTCCTACAGTATCCGGGAGTTGCACAATCTCATGGTCTAAGGAAATGATACTTGACATTAGAAAAGATTTAGCAAACGAACTACACGATCTTATGCTACGCTTAGGATTGGGTCTTGTCCATCACATCATTCTCCCAATGATGTGATCCCATTATCAACGACATCCAATGTCCATGGTCAGGAAACCATAACCATCTATTGATCAACGAGCTAGTCAACTAGAGGTTCACTAGGGACATGTTGTGTTCTATGTATTCACACATGTATTATGATTTCCGGATAACACAATTATAGCATGAACAATAGACAATTATCATGAACAAGGAAATATAATAATAACCATTTTAATATTGCCTCTAGGGCATATTTCCAACAGTCTTCCACTTGCACTAGAGTCAATAATCTAGTTACATTGTGATGAATCGAACACCCATAGAGTTCTGGTGTTGATCGTGTTTTGCTCGTGGAAGAGGTCTAGTCAACGGATCTGCGGAATTCAGGTCCGTATGCACTTTACAAAGATCTATGTCTCCATCTTGAACATTTTCATGAATGGAGTTGAAGCGACGCTTGATAGGCCTGGTCTTCTTGTGAAACCTGGGCTCCTTGGCCAGGGCAATAGCTCCAGTGTTGTCATAGAAGAGAGCCATCGGGCCTGACGCATTGGGAATAACTCCTAGGTCGGTAATGAACTCCTTCATCCAGATTGCTTCATGTGCTGCCTCTGAGGCTGCCATGTACTCCGCTTCACATGTAGATCCCGCCACGACGCGTTGCTTGCAACTGCACCAGCTGACTGCCCCACCATTCAAAATATACACGTATCCGGTTTGTGACTTGGAGTCATCCAAATCTGTGTCGAAGCTAGCATCGACGTAACCCTTTACGACGAGCTCTTCGTCACCTCCATAAACGAGAAACATATCCTTAGTCCTTTTCAGGTACTTCAGGATATTCTTGACCGCTCTCTAGTGTTCCATGCCGGGATTACTTTGGTACCTTCCTACCAAACTTACGGCAAGGTTTACATCAGGTCTGGTACACAACATGGCATACATAATAGACCCTATGGCCGAGGCATAGGGGATGACACTCATCTTTTCTCTATCTTCTGCCATGGTCGGGCATTGAGCCGTGCTCAATCTCACACCTTGCAGTACAGGAAAGAACCCCTTCTTGGACTGATCCATATAGAACTTCTTCAATATCTTGTCAAGGTACGTGCTTTGTGAAAGACCAATGAGGCATCTCGATCTATCTCTATAGATCATGATGCCTAATATATAAGCATCTTCTCCAAGGTCCTTCATTGAAAAACACTTATTCAAGTAGGCCTTTATGCTTTCCAAGAGTTCTATATCATTTCCCATCAATAGTATGTCATCCACATATAATATGAGAAATGCTACAGAGCTCCCACTCACCATTTTGTAAACACAGGCTTCTCCATAAATCTAAGTAAACCCAAACGCTTTGATCATCTCATCAAAGCAAATGTTCCAACTCCGAGATGCTTGCACCAACCCATAGATTGAGCATTGGAGCTTGCATACCTTGTCAGCATTCTTAGGATCGACAAAACCTTCTGGCTGCATCATATACAATTCTTCCTTAAGGAAACCATTAAGGAATGATGTTTTGACGTCCATTTGCCATATCTCATAATCATAGAATGCGGCAATTGCTAACATGATTTGGACGGACTTCAGCTTTGCTACGGGTGAGAAGGTCTCATCGTAGTCAACCCCTTGAACTTGTCGATAACCCTTACCGACAAGTCGAGCTTTATAGATGGTCACATTACCATCCGCGTCCGTCTTCTTCTTAAAGATCCATTTATTTTCTATGGCTCGCCGATCATCGGGCAAGTCTTTCAAAGTCCATACTTCGTTTTCATACATGGATCCTATCTCGGATTTCATGGCTTCAAGCCATCTGTTGGAATCTGGGCCCGCCATTGCTTCTTCATAGTTCGAAGGTTCACCGTTGTCTAACAACATTATTTCTAGGATAGGGTTGCCATACCATTCTGGCGTGGAACGTGTCCTTGTGGAGCTACGAAGTTCAGTAGTTCCTTGATCATCATCATCAACTTCCTCTCTAGTCGGTGCAGGCACCACAGAAACATTTTCTTGAGTTGCGCTACTTTCCGGTTCAAGAGGCAGTACTTCATCAAGTTCTACTTTCCTCCCGCTTACTTCTTTCGAGAGAAACTCTTTCTCTAGAAAGGATCCATTCTTGGCAACAAAGATCTTGCCTTCGAATCTGAGGTAGAAGGTATACCCAATAGTTTCCTTAGGGTATCCTATGAAGACAAATTTTTCCGACTTGGGTTCGAGCTTTTCAGGTTGAAGTTTCTTGACATAAGCATCGCATCCCCAAACTTTCAGAAAGACAGCATAGGTTTCTTCACAAACCATAATTCATACGGTGTTGTCTCAACGGATTTCGACGGAGCCCTATTTAAAGTGAATGCGGCAGTATCTAAAGCATAACCCCAAAATGATAGCGGTAGATCGGTAAGAGACATCATAGATCGCACCATATCTAATAGAGTGCGATTACGATGTTCGGACACACCATTGCACTGAGGTGTTCCCGGCGGCGTGAGTTGTGAAACAATTCCATATTTCCATAAGTGTGTGCCAAATTCGTGACTCAAATATTCCCCCCCACAATCTGATCGTAAGAACTTTATTTTCCTGTCACGTTGATTATCAACCTCATTCTGAAATTCCTTGAACTTTTCAAAGGTCTCAGACTTGTGTTTCATTAAGTAGACATACCCATATCTACTCAAGTCATCAGTGAGGGTGAGAACATAACGATAACCACCGTGAGCCTCAATGCTCATTAGACCACACACATCAGTATGTATGATTTCCAATAAGTTGGTTGCTCGCTCCATTGTTCCGGAGAACGGAGTCTTGGTCATTTTTCCCATAAGGCATGGTTCGCACGTGTCAAATGATTCATAATCAAGAGACTCCAAAAGTCCATCTGCATGGAGTTTCTTCATGCGTTTGACACCAATGTGACCAAGGCGGCAGTGCCACAAGTATGTGGGACTATCATTATCAACCTTACATCTTTTGGCATTCACACTATGCATATGTGTAACATCACGTTCGAGATTAAATGAGAATAAACCATTGACCAATGGGGCATGACCATAAAACATATCTCTCATATAAATAGAATAGCCATTATTCTCAGATTTAAATGTGCAGCCATCTCGCATTAAGCGAGATCCAGATATATTGTTCATGCTCAAAGCTGGCACTAAATAACAATTATTGAGGTTTAAAACTAATCTCGTAGGTAAATGTAGAGGTAGTGTGCCGACGGCGATCACATCGACCTTGGAACCATTCCCGACGTGCATCGTCACCTCGTCCTTCGCCAGTCTCCGCTTATTCCGCAGCTCCTGTTTTGAGTTACAAATATGAGCAACTGCGCCGATATCAAATACCCAGGAGCTACTACGAGTGCTGGTAACATACACATCAATAACATGTATATCATATATACCTTTGGTATTGCCGACCTTCTTATCGCTAAGTACTTGGGGCAGTTCCGCTTCCAGTGACCGTTTCCCTTGCAATAAAAGCACTCAGTCTCAGGCTTGGGTCCATGCTTTGGCTTCTTCCCGGCAACTGGCTTACCGGGCGTAGTACCTCCCTTGTTGTCCTTCTTGAAGTTCTTCTTACCCTTGCCTTTCTTGAAACTAGTGGTTTTATTGACCATCAACACTTGATGTTCCTTTTTGATCTCCACCTCCGTTGATTTCAGCATTGAATATACTTCAGGAATGGTTTTCTCCATCCCCTGCATATTGAAATTCATCACAAAGCTCTTGTAGCTAGGTGGGAGCGATTGAAGGATTTTGTCAACGACCGCATCATCCGGGAGATTAACTCCCAGCTGAGACAAGCGGTTGTGCAAACCAGACATTTTGAGTATGTGCTCGCTGACAGAACTATTCTCCTCCATCTTACAACTATAGAACTTGTCGGAGACTTCATATCTCTCGACCCGGGCATGATCTTGGAAAACCATTTTTAGCTCTTGGAACATCACATATGCTCCGTGCTGCTCAAAACACTTTTGGAGCCCCGGTTCTAAGCTGTAAAGCATGCCACACTGAAGCAGTGATTAATCATCACTACGCGACTGCCAGGCGTTCATAACGTCTTGAGTTGTTGGGAAAACAGGTGCTTCACCTAGCGGTGCTTCAAGGACATATGCTTTCTTGGCAGCTATGAGGATAATCCTCAGGTTACGGACCCAGTCCGTGTAGTTGCTACCATCGTCTTTCAGCTTGGTTTTCTCTAGGAACGCGTTGAAGTTGAGGGCAACATTAGCATGGCCATTTGATCTACAAGACATATTGCAAAGATTTTTAGACTATGTTCATGATAATTAAGTTCATCTAATCAAGTTATTTAATGAACTCCCACTCAGATAGACATCCCTCTACTCATCTAAGTGATACATTATCCGAGTCAACTAGGCCGTGTCCGATCATCACGTGAGACGTACTAGTCATCATCGATGAACATCTTCATGTTGATCGTATCTTCTATACGACTCATGTTTGACCTTTCGGTCTTCCGTGTTTCGAGGCCATGTCTGTACATGCTAGGCTCGTCAAGTCAACCTAAGTGTATTTCATGTGCAAATCTGGCTTACACTCGTTGTATGCGAATGTTAGAACCTATCACACCCGATCATCACGTGGTGCTTCGTAACAACGGACCTTATCGACGGTGCACAATTAGGGGGGAATACTTTCTTGAAATTATTGCGAGGGATCATCTTATTTAAGCTACCGTCATTCTAAGCAAATAAGATGTAAAACATGATAAACATCGCATGCAATCAAATAGTGACATGATATGGCCAATATCATTTTGCTCCTTTTGATCTCCATCTTCGGGGCGCCATGATCATCATTGTCACCGGCATGACACCATGATCTCCATCATCGTGATCTCCATCATCGTGTCTTCATGAAGTTGTCTCACCAATTGTTACTTCTACTACTATGGCTAACGGTTAGCAATAAATTAAAGTAATTACATGGCGTTTTCAGTGACACGCAGGTCACACAATAAATTAAGACAACTCCTATGGCTCCTGCCAGTTTTCATACTCATCGACATGCAAGTCGTGATTCCTATTACATGAACAAGATCAATCTCATACATCACATATATCATTCTTCACATCCTTTTGACCATATCACATCACACGGCATATGCTGCAAGAACAAGTTAGACGTCCTCTAATTGTTGTTGCAAGTTTTTATGTGGATGCTATAGGTTTCTAGCAAGAACGTTTCTTACCTACACCAAAACCACAACGTGATATGCCAATTTCTATTTACCCTTCATAAGGACCCTTTTCATCGAATCCGGTCCGACTAAAGTGTAAGAGACAGACACCCGCTATCCACCTTATGCAACTAGTGCATGTCAGTCGGTGGAACCTGTCTCACGTAAGCGTACCTGTAAGGTCGGTCCGGGCCGCTTCATCCCACGATGTCGCCTGATGTCTACTACACAACCTTCTTCTTGTAGACGTTGTTGGGCCTCCAAGTGCAGAGGTTTGTAGGACAGTAGCAAATTTCCCTCAAGTGGATGACCTAAGGTTTATCAATCCGTGGGAGGCGTAGGATGAAGATAGTCTCTCTCAAACAACCCTACAACCAAATAACAGAGAGTCTCTTGTGTCCCCAAAACGCCCAATACAAAGGTAAATTGTATAGGTGCACTAGTTCGGTGAAGAGATGGTGATACAAGTGGTATATGGATGGTCGATAAAGGTTTTTGTATTCTGAAAATATAAAAACAGCAAGGTAACTAATGATAAAAGTGAGTGTAAACGGTATTGCAATGATAGGAAACAAGGCCTAGGGTTCATACTTTCACTAGTGCAAGTCCTCTCAACAATAATATCATAATTGGATCACATAACTATCCCTCAACATGCAACAATGAGTCACTCCAAAGTCACTAATAGCGGAGAACAAACGAAGAGATTATGGTAGGGTATGAAACCTCCTCAAAGTTATTCTTTCCAATCAATCTGTTGGGCTATTCCTATAAGTGTCACAAACAGCCCTAGAGTTCGTACTAGAATAACACCTTAAGACACAAATCAACCAAAACCCTAATGTCACCTAGATACTCCAATGTCACCTCAAGTATCCGTGGGTATGATTATACGATATGCATCACACAGTCTCATATTCATCTATTCAACCAACACATAGAACCTCAAAGGGTGCCCCAAAGTTTCTACCGGAGAATCACGACGAGAACGTGTGACAACCCCTATGCATAGGTTCATGGGCGGAACTAGCAAGTTGATCACCAAAACATACATCAAGTGAATCACGTGATATCCCATTGTCACCACAAATATGCACGACAAGACATACATCAAGTGTTCTCAAATCTTTAAAGACTCAATCCGATAAGATAACTTCAAAGGGGAAACTCAATCCATTACAAGAGAGTAGAGGGGGAGGAGAAACATAAGATCCAACTATAATAGCAAAGCTCGCGATACATCAAGATCGTATCACCTCAAGAACACGAGAGAGAGAGAGAGAGAGATCAAACACATAGCTACTGGTACATACCCTCAGCCCCGAGGGAGAACTACTCCCTCCTCATCATGGAGAGCACCGGGATGATGAAGATGGCCACCGGAGAAGGATTGCCCCCTCCAGCATTGTGCCGGAATGGGTCTAGATTGACTTTTGGTGGCTACGGAGGCTTCTGGCAGTGGAACTCCCGATCTATTGTGCTCCCTGATGTTTTTAGGGTATATGGAGATATATAGGCAGAAGAAGTACGTCAGGGGGGCCACGAGGGGCCCACGAGGGTGGAGGGCGCGCCCCCCTACCTCGTGGCCTCCTTGAAGCTTCCCTTACATGCACTTCAAGTCTTCTAGGCTTCTTTCCTTCCAAAAATGGGTTCCGTCAAGTTTCAGGTCAATTGGACTCCGTTTGGTTTTCCTTTTCTTCGAAACTCTAAAACAAGGTAAAAAAGAAACTGGCACTGGGCTCTGGGTTAATAGGTTAGTCCCAAAAATGATATAAAAGTGTATAATAAATCCCATAAACATCCAAAACAGTAGATAATATAGCATGGAGCAATCAAAAATTATAGATACGTTGGAGACGTATCAGCATCCCCAAGCTTAATTCCTGCTCGTCCTCAAGTAGGTAAATGATAAAAACAGAATTTTTGATGCGGAGTGCTACTTGGCATAATTTCAATGTAATTCTTTTTAATTGTGGCATGAATATTCAGATCCATAAGATTCAAGACCAAAGTTTAATATTGACATGAAAACAATAATAGTTCAAGCATACTAACTAAGCAATCGTGTCTTCTCAAAATAACATGGCCAAAGATAGTTATCCCTACAAAATCATATAGTCTGGCTATGCTCCATCTTCACCACACAACGTATTTAAATCATGCACAACCCCGATGACAAGCCAAGCAATTGTTTCATACTTTTGATGTTCTCAAACTTTTTCAATCTTCACGCAATACATGAGCGTGAGCCATGGACATAGCACTATAGGTGGAATAGAGTGGTGGTTGTGGAGAAGACAAAAAGGAGAAGATAGTCTCACATCAACTAGGCGTATCAATGGAATATGGAGATGCCCATCAATATATATCAATGTGAGTGAGTAGGGATTGCCATGCAACAGATGCACTAGAGCTATAAGTATGGGAAAGCTAAAAAAAGAAACTAAGTGGGCGTGCATCCAACTTGCTTGCTCATGAAGACCTAGGGAAATTTGAGGAAGCTCATCATTGGAATATACAAGCCAAGTTCTATAATGAAAAATTCCCACTAGTATATGAAAGCGATAACATGAGAGACTCTCTACTATGAAGATCGTGGTGCTACTTTGAAGCGCAAGTGTGGTAAAAGGATAGTAACATTGTCCCTTCTCTCTTTTTCTCTCATTTTTTTATTTGGGCATTTTCTCTTTTTTTATGGCCACTTTTCTTTCTATTTTTTTATTTGGTCTTCTTTGGCCTCTTTTATTTATTTTTCGTCCGGAGTCTCATCCCGACTTGTGGGGGAATCATAGTCTCCATCATCCTTTCCTCACTGGGACAATTCTCTAATAATGATGATCATCACACTTTTATTTTTCTTACAACTCAACAATTACCACTCGATACTTAAAACAAAATATGACTCTATGTGAATGCCTCCGGCGGTGTACCGGGATATGCAATGATGCATGAGTGACAAGTATGAAAGAATTATGAACGGTGGTTTTGCCACAAATACGATGCCAACTACATGATCATGCAAAGCAATATGACAATGATGAAGTGTGTCATAATAAACGGAACGGTGGAAGTTTGCATGGCAATATATCTCGGAATGGCTATGGAAATGCCATAATAGCTAGGTATGGTGGCTGTTTTGAGGAAGGTATATGGTGGGTTTATGATACCGGCGAAAGGTGTGTAGTATTAGAGAGGCTAGCAATGGTGGAAGGGTGAGAGTGCGTATAATCCATGGACTCAACATTAGTCATAAAGAAATCACATACTTATTGCAAAAATCTATTAGTTATCGAAACAAAGTACTACGCGCATGCTCCTAGGGGGATTGATTGGTAGGAAAAGACCATCGCTCGTCCCCGACCGCCACTCATAAGGAAGACAATCAATAAATAAATCATGCTCCGACATCATCACATAACGGTTCACCATACGTGCATGCTACGGGAATCACAAACTTCAACACAAGTATCTCTCAAATTCACAACTACTCAACTAGCATGACTCTAATATCACCATCTCCATATCTCAAAACAATTATCAAGTATCAAACTTCTCATAGTATTCAACACACTCATAAGAGAATTTTATTATTCTTGAATACCTAGCATATTAGGATTTTAAGCAAATTACCATGCCATTTAAGACTCTCAAAATAATATAAGTGAAGCATGAGAGTTCATCTATTTCTATAAAATAAAACCACCACCGTTCTCTAAAAGGATATAAGTGAAGCACTAAAGCAAATGACAAACTACTCTGAAAGATATAAGTGAAGATCAATGAGTAGTCGAATAATTATGCAACTATGTGAAGACTCTCTAACATTTAAGAATTTCAGATCTTGGTATTTTATTCATACAGCAAGCAAAACAAAAGGAAATAAAATGACGCTCCAAGCAAAACACATATCATGTGGCGAATAAAAATATAGCTCCAAGTAAAGTTACCGATGAACGAAGACGAAAGAGGGGATGCCTTCCAGGGCATCCCCAAGCTTAAGCTCTTGGCTATCCTTGAATATTACCTTGGGATGACTTGGGCATCCCCAAGCTTAGGCTCTTGCCACTCCTTATTCCATAGTCCATCGAATCCTTACCCAAAACTTGAAAACTTCACAACACAAAACTTAACAGAAAACTCGTAAGCTCCGTTAGTATAAGAAAATAAATCACCACTTCAAGGTACTGTAATGAACTCATTATTTATTTATATTGGTTTTAAACCTACTGTATTCCAACTTCTCTATGGTTTATAAACTATTTTACTAGCCATAGATTCATCAAAATAAGTAAACAACACATGAAAAACAGAATCTGTCAAAAACAGAACAGTCTGTAGTAATCTGGATCAAACGTATACTTTGGAACTCATAAAATTCTCAAATAAATTTCTGGACCTGAGGAATTTATCTATTAATCATCTTCAAAAATAATTAACTAAATATCACTCTCCAAATAAAAATGGCAGCAATTCTCGTGAGCGCTAAAGTTTCTGTTTTTTACAGCATGATCAACAAGACTTCTCCCAAGTCTTCCCAAAGGTTCTACTTGGCACAAACACTAATTAAAAGCATAAAACCACATCTAAACAGAGGCTAGATGAATTATTTATTACTAAACAGGAACAAAAAGCAAGGAACAAAATAAATTGGGTTGCCTCCCAACAAGCGCTATCGTTTAACGCCCCTAGCTAGGCATGATGATTTCAATGATGCTCACATAAAGGATAAGAATTGAAACATAAAGAGAGCATCATGAAGAATATGACTAGCACATTTAAGTCTAACCATACTTCCTATGCATAGGGATTTTGTGAGCAAACAACTTTGGGAACAAGAATCAACTTGCATAGGAAGGTAAAACAAGGATAACTTCAAAATTTTAAGCACATAGAGAGGAAACTTGATATTATTGCAATTCCTACAAGCATATGTTCCTCCCTCATAATAATTTTCAGTAGCATCATGAATGAATTCAACAATATAACCAGCACCTAAAGCATTCTTTTCATGATCTACAAGCATAGAAATTTTATTACTCTCCACATAAGCAAAATTCTTCTCATTCGGGATAGTGGGAGTATCATAAGAGACTTGAATACTATAAATTGTTTCCACATTAAAAGAGTAATGTTCAGAAAAGGGGTAACCATAATCATGACAAGTTTTATAAATATAATCACTACTTTTTATAGCATAAGTATCAGCACAATAATCATCATAGGTAGGAGGCATGCTATCATCATTATAAATTTGCATATCAAAACTTGGGAGACTAAAAATATCATCTTCATTAAACATAGCTTCCCCAAGCTTAGGACAAACATTAATTGCAGCAAATATATTCTCAAAAACATCATCTTCATCAAACATAGCATCCCCAAGCTTGGGCCTTTTCATATCATAAGCATAATCACTCTCATAATTAATAGTATGGATAGCACCAATAGTATAGCAATTATCATATTCTTCCAAGCAAGTGCCAAAAAGATTTTCAAGATCATAAGAAGTATCATTATCTTCCACAATTATATTTTCATGAGGTACAGTAGTAATAGAAGCAGCATTATTTGGGAGAGATATCTTTTTACCTCTCTTCCTTTTTCTTTTCTTCTTCTTCACCACATCATGTGTGGGTTCAATCCTCTTTTTGGAGCTCCTTATTAATGAGATTCGTTGAATAGGAGGCTCCTCCTCGTTACCTGATTCATCATAAGAAATAATAGGAGGGTATTGGGAAGCCTCTTCCCTTTCATCAGTATTCTCTTCATCTTCTATTTGTTTTGTTTTCTTTATGTAATTGGCAATATAAGGGTTTTCAATACAATTCACCGCACAATACATATAAATTTCCTCTAGATCAAATCCAAGAAGTTTATGACGGGAAAATTCTGGAAGATAATTAGTTATACGTTTCATTTCTTTGTAACTCATAAGCAAACTAAGTTCATTATGATGTGCAAGGGAAATCAAGTCATCACAATTTTTGGACACGATACGATCATGAAACAATTTGCATTGGGTATTGAAATGATCATGTTCATTGCAAAGCTCACAAGTATGGCCAATATAATTTAAATTTTTAGCACATTCATCTAGCCTTTCTTGTAACAATTTAGTTTCTAAGTACTTATGCCTCTTGCAATATCTATCTTCCCTATTTGGTGTGTGCGTACAAACCCAATGTACTCCACAAAAATTGACATGTTTATAGGAGACATCATCACTAGTGCAATCATCATTAGTATCATGGATATTCAAAGAATTCGTACTAACAACATTGCAATCATGATCATCATTCAAAGATTTAGTGCCAAACATTTTATAGATTTCTTCTTCTAGCACTTGAGCACAATTTTCCTTTCCATCATACTTACGAAAGATATTAAAAAGGTGAAGTGTATGAGACAAACTCAATTCCATTTTTTATAGTTTTCTTTTATAAACTAAACTAGTCATAAAACAAGAAACTAAAAGACTCGATTGCAAGATCTAAAGATATACCTTCAAGCTCTAGCATCCCCGGCAACGGCGCCAGAAAAGAGCTTGATGTCTACTACACAACCTTCTTCTTGTAGACGTTGTTGGGCCTCCAAGTGCAGAGGTTTGTAGGACAGTAGCAAATTTCCCTCAAGTGGATGACCTAAGGTTTATCAATCCGTAGGAGGCGTAGGATGAAGATGGTCTCTCTCAAGCAACCCTGCAACCAAATAACAAAGAGTCTCTTGTGTCCCCAACACACCCAATACAATGGTAAATTGTATAGGTGCACTAGTTCGGCGAAGAGATGGTGATACGAGTGGTATATGGATGGTAGATAAAGGTTTTTGAAATCTGAAAATATAAAAACAGCAAGGTAACTAATGATAAAAGTGAGCATAAACGGTATTGCAATGATAGAAAACAAGGCCTAGGGTTCATACTTTCACTAGTGCAAGTCCTCTCAACAATAATATCATAATTGGATCACATAACTATCCCTCAACATGCAACAAAGAGTCACTCCAAAGTCACTAATAGCGGAGAACAAACGAAGAGATTATGGTAGGGTCCGAAACCACCTCAAAGTTATTCTTTCCAATCAATCTGTTGGGCTATTCCTATAAATGTCACAAACAGCCCTAGAGTTCGTACTAGAATAACACCTTAAGACACAAATCAACCAACACCCTAATGTCACCTAGATACTCCAATGTCACCTCAAGTATCCATGGGTATGATTATACGATATGCATCACACAATCTCAGATTCATCTATTCAACCAACACATAGAACCTCAAAGAGTGCCCCAAAGTTTCTACCGGAGAATCACATCGAAAACGTGTGCCAACCCCTATGCATAGGTTCATGGGCGAAACCCGCAAGTTGATCACCAAAACATACATCAAGTGAATCACGTGATATCCCATTGTCACCACAGATACGCACGACAAGACATACATCAAGTGTTCTCAAATCTTTAAAGACTCAATCCGATAAGATAACTTCAAAGGGGAAACTCAATCCATTACAAGGGAGTAGAGGGGGAGGAGAAATATAAGATCCAACTATAATAGCAAAGCTCGCGATACATCAAGATCGTATCACCTCAAGAACACGAGAGAGAGAGAGAGAGAGATCAAACACATAGCTAGTGGTACATACCCTCAGCCCCGAGGGAGAACTACTCCCTCCTCGTCATGGAGAGCACCGGGATGATGAAGATGGCCACCGGAGAAGGATTGCCCCCTCCGGCAGGGTGCCGGGACGGGTCTAGATTGACTTTCGGTGGCTACGGAGGCTTCTGGCGGCGGAACTCCCGATCTATTGTGCTCCCTGATGTTTTTAGGGTATATGGAGATATATAGGAAGAAGAAGTACGTCAGGGGGGCATGAGGGTCCCACGAGGGTGGAGGGTGCACCCCCTACCTCGTGGCCTCCTCGAAGCTTCCCTTACGTGCACTTCAAGTCTTCTGGGCTTCTTTCCTTCCAAAAATGGGTTCCGTCAAGTTTCAGGTCAATTGGACTCCGTTTGGTTTTCCTTTTCTTCGAAACCCTAAAACAAGGTAAAAAAGAAACTGGCACTGGGCTCTGGGTTAATAGGTTAGTCCCAAAAATGATATAAAAGTGTATAATAAAGCCCATAAACATCCAAAATAGTTGATAATATAGCATGGAGCAATCAAAAATTATAGATACATTGGAGACGTATCACCGCCGAATCAAGATAAGACTAGTAACGGCAACTAAATTGAAAAAATCGACGCCCACAAAATCTTGTATTCTACTCGTGCATAGAAACTATGCATAGACCTAGCTCATGATGCCACTGTTGGGGATCATCGCAGAAATTAAAATTTTCTACGCATCACCAAGATCAATCTATGGAAAGACTAGCAACGAGAGAGAGGGGATTGCATCTTCGTACCCTTGAAGATCGCGATGCGGAAGCGTTACAAGAACACGGATGAAGGAGTCATATTCGTAGCGATTCAGATCGTGGTTGATTCCGATCTAAGTGCCGAACAACGGCCCCTCCGCGTTCAACACACGTACATCCCGGGGACGTCTCCTCCTTCTTGATCCGGCAAGGGGGAAGGAGAAGTTGGGGAGGAGCTCCGGTAGCACGACGGCGTGGTGGTGGAGCTCGCAGTTCTTCGGCAGGGTTTCGCCAAGCTCAACAGAGGAGGAGGGGGTGTTGCAGAGGGGGAGGGTTGCACCTTGGATGCGGTGTTGTTGCCCTCCCTCCACCCCTCTATTTATAGGGCGAATGGGGAAGGGGGCCGACCCCTATTGATGATATCTAGAGGGGGGCGGCGGCCAAGGGGAGGGGGCTTGGCCCCCAAGCCAAGGGGGCGCCCCCCTTTAGGGTCCCCCCTGTAGCGACCCGACCCGAATGGATCATGTCTCTGTGCTTAAGTGTCATCCCTGGATCGGTATGCTGACACACACAGTACTCGAGGATTTATAACAGAGGTAAATCACATGTATAAAGTAACATAAATACTATTACCTCAATCCAAATAGAGGAGGTAACAACAAGGTTGTGGATTCCCATCAGCACCAACGGCAAAGTTGAGTGTAGAAATCATAACCCTAACGCATCACTTACTCGTCGTAAGACTCCTACAACATGAGACGTTGCAGCCACAAAGGGTCAGTACATTGAATGTACTGGCAAATTCACACCATAGGATAATGATGAATAAAGGCTATCACTACATGCATATATGGCTGGTGGAAAGGCTTTATGGTTATAATGTTTTTGCGAAAAGCAATTTTTCCCTACATCAAAGGAATATAATTTATTTAACTACAAAGTTGGTTGAAAAATATTGAGAAGGTAAACCCCCTCTCAATCCCAATTAAAAGGTAATTAATAACCCAACAAAATTAATTTAGAGTGATGAGATCAACATGATAATCCAAGAACCAAGTACTCAAGATGTCCATAACCGGGGACACGGCTAATCATGATTAGTTTGTACACTCTGCAGAGGTTTGTGCACTTTTCCCCACAAGACTCGATCTCCTCCGTTGGATTTCTCGCACTACAATATGTTTGAGAAACGGATGACTGAGACACAGTCTTTCCGAAGAGGTCTCCTTAACCGATAGATAGGCATGTACACCTACAATCCCCTACATCTGCTAGCCCATCATGGAAAGGTTTCCCACAACTTACTCAACTATGCCAGAGCCCATAATGGCATGTGGCTGCGCACGGAAGTTTCTAGCATGAATAATCTTATGATCCCTTTGAGCCTGGGTGGCAGTCCATAGGAGAATCACATGGTACCCCGGGATTTCCAAAAATACAGGCAATCACTGGGTTCCCCAGGTGCCTCAATCCACCCAGATGTGTATTAAAGTTGCCACCTTACGTTAACCATTAATTAACAACTCACATATGTCATGAAAACACTCACCCAATCCACGTCTACAAGCATAGCATAGCAATATAAGCAACATAGAAGTAACTCCCAAAGGTTTGATAATAAACAGGTGAATAGGTACTACCTCAACTACTTCCCAACCCATAATTTATTCAGATCCTAAACATGCAATTGTTTGAGGATTGAAACTAATGCATAAAAACTGGGTATGAAAGGGATATGATCAAAGTGTGAACTTGCATGTATTGTTGATGAAGATGATTCGCACTCAAAACTCTCGATAGTTCTACTCGTCACACTCCGGTCAATCTATCGTAAGCAAGTAATAGCAATCACACAAGAGCAATCGTTCCAAAGATCGAAAAGAACGAAGAAAACAATTCGAAAAACTTCAAAAACAAGCAAATAACTCTTGCAACATAAAACAATTTCTAAGGTACCAAAATAGGTGAATTTGGCCTTATCAGAAAGTTTAGGTCAAGAGCTTCGATTTGCAAAAAGAATCAACTCAAACAGAGTTATAAAACTCAAGTTATCATCAAACGAAGTTCAAATACAAAACTGTTTGAATTCAAATTTTAAAATTTTCAAAAACATGTTTAAGTTGAGAAGTGGGCATTGGTTTCGTTGAATTTGGATAAACGAGAAAAAAGATGTTGTCGTTTGAAAACCAGGGGCTAAATGGTAAAATATAACTACAACTAGGTCCCTGGCAGAAAACTAAAATAAAAGAAAAAGAATAAATAGCGAATGTTCGCTATCGAATGCTAACGAACGAAAACTTTCGCTAAAATTGTCTAAATGGAGAACGTTTGCTACTTAACGATCTAATAAAAATAAAATCGATCTAATAATACGAAACCGAATTAAATAGAAAAAACGGGCAGGTTAGCGGCTTATACTGGTTCACCAAATAAAACCGGCAGCGACGACGAATGGACTTCGGCGAGGGTGGCGCGGCTCCGGCGAGGTGCGGGCGACGGCGACTGCGCGGGGCGACGGTGTGGCGGCGAGCAGCGAGGCGGAGCGGCGGACTAGGCGGCGGGGCGGCTCGCTTGCGGCGGCGGCTGCGGCGAAGCGAGAGGAGGAGAGGGTCGGGGTGGCCTCGCCTTTTAAAGGCGGAGGAGGAGGCGGTTGCGTGGGGAAGGGGCAGAGGAGGCCGGGCAAAGCACCGCAGCGGCGGTTGCGTGATCGCTCGGGACTCCGTCCCGAGCTGGAAGACGAGCGAGTCGCGGCGTCGGGCCAGCTGGGCCGTGGCCTGCCGATTTGCTGGGCCGGCCCAGTTCGGTGAAGAAGTTTTTTTAAACACACAAAAATAAAATAAAAGCGAAATAAAATAAAATAGAACCTAGGCATATTTTATATCAAAATTTTCTACCACGTGGACATTTTTGTCAAGTCAAATAAAATTGAGAAAAATTCAAATAATTCAAAGAGTGTTACTGCCCTACTAAAATCCAATAAAAATCATTTTAAAAATTACCAAAATTAATTCAACTTATTTCTCTCCAATTTTATGTCAGGACCCCGATTCCAAGTCACATCGATCTAGCCGGTAACACCTCATATCACATTGCGGCCTCACGCACAGTATCCCACGGGTGTCGCCTTACCATGGCCCCGGACCATTTGCGCCTTTTGGCTCACGTATATGATAGTGTCGCTAGCATCCATATGACAGAGAACCCGGTCTGACATGGCTAGTCGTGAACCCAAAGCGGCACAGACCTATGGAGACAGGCATACATGAATCACATCGAATATGTCGGTCATCAGCGAGTGAATCCGGGCTGTAGCACTGGGCTAACAGGACTCCAGATGTCACCGCGTGACATTTCCCCGAAGGGACAGACATAGGAACAAAGTGAAACACATGCCGGCCAGTCAAGTGTCCAGAGCAGTAGTGCTGGGCTAGCAGAGCTCCGGTGAACCGGGCTGTAGCGGACTACTATCGCTCAGGAAGCAGTAGACTACATTTCCCCATATGAGAGGCTGCCAAGGATAAACAACTAGATTGTCGGATCCCGCTCATACCGAGCATTTCAATCATACACACAACCGATATGAGTGCATACAACATGGCATCACAACAAAACTCTACAACTCAAGTACTTTATTTAAAGGCTCCAGAGAGCCATACATAACATGTTCATAAAGGTAGGGGTGACACGACCCGACACTCAAGTCATACAATCATACAAGAACATGCGGAAGCAACTAGTCTGAGTACAGACACTAGAAAGAAGGAAGGCTTCTCGAAGCCTGTCTATCTACATAGGGCCCTCCATGGCCAGGATCACCACCTGGGTGGCTAGTCACTCATCGACATCAAGGTCTACGTAGAACCCATCGGAGGGGGTGGTGTTGTCGTCTGAAAACAGTAATTAAGCAAACATGAGTACAAAGGTACTCGGCAAGTCTTACAACAGAACCTACTATACATGCTCTTTCTCAAGAAGGTGGTGGAGTTATTGCAGCAAGCCAGCTTTGACTCTTGGCTAAGCTATCCTACGAGACTCCACTAATAAAATAGTTTTCGCACACGAGTCCACTAATCACCAACACAATACTCCACTGGGGATCCTCCCTCGTCTTTCTACGAGAGGGCCATCCTCGGTACTCACACTTATCTTGAGTCTTTTAATAGTATCCATTAACTTGTCTATGAAGTGTATAGGCAACCAAGTAGTCCTTTACCACGGACACGGCTATTCGAATAGTTTTATACCCTGCAGGTGTGTACTTCATCACACATGTTTCCACCACTTAGCGTCTGCACACGACATGTGCTCGGTAGACTTCAAGCGAAAACCGACGTGGGTGCAGACCACGACTAACTAATCGCACAAGTCTCTAGTCCAGGTTTATCGCCTATTCGGGTTCCATCCGCAAGGAAATCCGGTCGGGGTGTCCTCAACGGCCCCAAACGATGTGTACAGGGTCCCGAGACACCAAACGGGCGCCCGGCATACCCGGCCACAGTGTATCTACCGCATCATAGCCCACCCCTAGGGTCAGCGCTACGCACGGCCGCCAACACATAACCTACAAACACCAGAAACTAGTTGCAACTCCTGGACAGAGGGCGAGAGGGGTCAGTAAGTCGAGCGGGGTCATATTTCAGGGCCCAATGTGTGGTAGTAGTTGAATCTTAAATCACGCATACAGATCTTAGTTCCTACAAACGGCCTCAATGAAACAACCCACCATGTACTCCTACATGACCTCTCATCGATACCTTTACCAAAACATGTTCAACACATCCCTCACATTACCGACATAATCATTTCGCTCTAGCCCATCACCCAGATGAACCAGACCTGACACAACTCTAAGCATAGCAGGCATAGCAAGGTAGGAATCACACACATGGCTCAATCAACTCCTACACATGCTAGTGGGTTTCATCTAGTTACTGTGGCAATGAAAGGTCATACAGAGGATAAGGGTTCAACTACCGTAGCACACAGCAGCTTGAATCGCGTTGTCTTAATGCAGTAAACAAGAGCGGAAGCGAGAACATGGGATTGTATCGGAATGATCAATGGGTTGCTTGCCTGATGTAGTGGTAGTAGGGTACTGCCCTTCAGACGGATACTCGGGGTTATCCTCGGAGGCAGAACCTACCACGAAAGACACACCGAACATAATCAACACATGACAATATGCAACAATATGATGCATGCTATGACATGGCAAAATGAATGTGTCTTGGCCTAATGCAAGCTAAAACAGAAAGGAATGAACCCATTTGAAACAAAGATTCAAATGATAGTTCATTTAACTTAGCCTTATTAGTGCATTATCTTATTTTGCTTAAACAGCAAGGTTAACTTGTTTTGTCATGCATGAAACCATTACAGATGGATATATTGAATTTTTCTGATCATTTCTCATATATAAATCTTTGCATTTGGAGTTATGGTTGATTTTCTATGATTTTTAGAAGTTTTGTCTATTTTCTGGAATTTCCTATTAAAGAATAAATCCAGTAATTGAATTAATGCGTCAGCATGACACAGGTGTGACGTCGGCGGGTCAACTGGGTCGGCCAGGTCAAACTTGACTGGTGGGCTCTGTCTGTCAGTGACTCAGCTAACTAACTGGATTAAATTAACACTAACTAACTGTCAGTGGGGCCTGGGCCCATATGTCAGTGACTAAACTAATTAAAATTAGTTAGTATTAATCCTAAACTAATTAACAGGCCGGCCCCACCTGTCATAGACTCAGGGGAAAGTCAACCTGGGCCCACACGGGGTCAAACAGGGTCAAACTCGTCGGCGTTTAGCCGCCGGCGAGGCCAGACGCGGCGGAGCAGCGCGGGTTTTGCACTCCGGCGACCAAAAGGACAGCGGCGACCATCTACGTGATGCGGGGAGTGAGCCGCGTCGAGTGGTGGCAGTGGGTGGAGCTGGGGTGGCCGGAAACGACGCCTGCGACGAGTTTGGCGACGGCCGGAGCTCGGGTGAGGCCGAACTAGTCACTAGGGGCACGGAGAGGCGCGTGGTTTAGTGCGTTGAGCTCCTGGGGGTGCGGTAGGGCTAGTGGATGGGGTGGCGCGGCCATTGGGTGGCCGGAGCCTCGTCGGCCGACGAGCTCCGCGGTGGCGCGTGCGGGTGAGCTACGTGCAGTCGCTACTGGGCTCGAGAGAGGGAACAGAGAGGGTGGGGAGGTGGCTAAGCTCACGGGGGTCACGTCGAGGCAGTCGGCGAGGTCGGGGACGAGCTGATGTGGCGGGGACGGTGAAGGGGATCTCCGGTGGCCGGAGTTGAAGACGAGCTCGGCACAGCGTCTCCGGGGCGAGCGAGCGCTCGGGGATGGGTTAGGGCGAAGCAGTGGACGACGGCGGAGCTCGTGGACACGATGGCGTGGCGCGAGGACGACGGAGGGAGCGACTACAACGACGGTGCGGCGGCAGGGGCGTCGGCCATGGTGGGGAACGGCGAGGGAGAGAGGTAGCGAGGAATGGCGTGTCCAGGGGCTTCGATGCGCGACATGGAGGCGTCCAGGGGCGCGGGCGGCAAGCAGGTGGCGCCGTGGCGAGCTCAGGCACGCCGGCGTCACCTCCCTGCCTGCCTGGTGGGGAAGAAGCAGCTGGCTGGCGCGGGCCAGCATAGTGCTGGGCCGCCAGGTGGGCCGGCTGGTGGGCTAGATGGGCTGCGCCAGGTAAGTTCCTCTCTCTCTCTCTTCTGTTTTTTATTTATTCTATTATTTCTGTATCTTCAGGGCTTTATTAAAAATGCCAGGGCATTTCCAAAAATCATAAAACTAATCATTGCTACTGCTTAGAATATATCCAACAGCAAACATTTTAGTTTATGATTATTTGAGCATTTAAAATATTTTATAGTATTTAAATGCCCAAATGCAAATACTATAAGAATTAATCCAATGACCTTAAGATGTCCTAGAAAAATGTGCACCATTTTTGTCAAAGGTTTTAACCCAAAACAAAAAAGGTGGGCTTTTTAGAAGGGCATTTCAGGTTCATTGAAAAAGTTTTTAGTAAATCCTAGTTGTTCCAGGGGGGTGGTGGGGGTTCTGTCATCCCCATTTCAGTTTTCTGGGAATTTAAACATGATGCACATGTTCAACCAATCCTAATGCATGACTAACACAGGGATGTGACAACTCACCCCCACTCAAAAGAATCTCGTCCCGAGATTTAGGATCCTCCGGGAAGAAGGTGGGGTACTCGAGTCGAAGACGATCCTCCCTTTCCCAAGTGGCTTCTTTCTCGGAATGGTGTGACAATTGAACCTTGGGAAACTTGATATTATGGCGTCGAGTGGTACGCTCGGCTTGATCAAGGATACGAACGGGATATTCCCGATATGAGAGGTTATCTTGTAGATCAAGCGTTTCATGGTCCACTCCACGGATAGGATCTGCGAAGCAACGCCTGAGTTGAGAAACGTGGAAGACATCATGAACTCTGGAAAGATGCGAAGGTAGTTCCAATTGGTAGGCAACTTCTCCTCGTTTGGCAAGAATGCGAAAGGGTCTGATGTAACGAGGAGCCAATTTGCCTTTGATACCGAAATGATGGGTTCCCTTTAACGGAGTAACCCGAAGGTAAGCCTTCTCGCCGACTTCATAAGTCATGAGCTTATGTTTATGATCATATTGGCTCTTTTGACGAGATTGGGCTGTTTTCAATTTCTCATGAATAATGCAAACCTGCTCCTCTGCTTCCTGAATCATATCCGGGCCAAAGAGTTGTTTTTCCCCGGTTTCTGACCAGTTAAGAGGCGTTCGACATTTTCGTCCATAGAGAACTTCGAAAGGAGCTTTGCCCAAGCTAGCTTGATAACTATTGTTATAAGCAAACTCCGCGAATGGAAGGCATTTCTCCCAACCCATTCCGAATGAGATGACAGAAGCTCGGAGCATATCTTCCAGAATTTGATTGACTCGCTCTACTTGACCACTTGATTGAGGATGGAAGGCGGTGCTAAAAGAGAGACGAGTTCCCATAGCATTTTGGAAAATTTCCCAAAATCGAGAGGTGAAGAGACTCCCACGGTCTGAGTTAATTTCCAATGGAACACCATGAAGAGACACTATTCAGGAGATGTATAAGTCAGCTAGCTGGCTAGCGGTGATACTCTCACGAACAGGTAGAAAGTGGGCTACTTTGGAAAGACGGTCGATCACGACGAAGATGGCATTATTCCCTCTCTTGGTCCTGGGAAACCCAGTAATGAAATCCATACTGATTTTATCCCATTTCCACTCAGGAATAGCCAAAGGTTGAAGGGTGCCAGCAGGCCATTGATGCTCTGCTTTAACAGGACGACAGACGTCACAGCTAGCAATGTATTGAGCAATTTATCTCTTCATCCTAGTCCACCAAAACCTCTGGCGTAGGTCTTGATACATCTTGGTACTACCGGGATGAATTGTGAGAGGGGAGTCATGAGCTTCCTTGAGAATCAACTGGCGTAGATGTTGTTTCTTGGGAACCACCAAGCGGTTCTCGAAGAAGACAACACCTCGCTCATCCATGGAAAAATATTTAGCAACTCCGCTAGCAATGTTTTCCTTAATCCGGAATATGCCCTTATCACACTTCTGGGCAGCTATGATTTGATCCGTAAGGGTAGGTTTCGCCACCAGGGTGGATAGGATCCTCGAGGAACAATGTGAAGATTAAGCTTACGAAATTCCTCATGGAGAAGTGGTTGACTTTGTTGTAACATTAGATTGTTACAATAGGACTTACGACTTAGTGCATCAGCCATGACATTGGCTTTGCCCGGGGTGTAAGTTATTCCTAAGTCGTAATCCGAGATCAACTCGACCCAATGTCTTTGCCTGAGATTCAAATCCGGCTGGGTGAAGATATATTTCAAACTTTGGTGATCGGTGAAGATCTCGCAACGATTACCGAGAAGGTAATGTCACCACGTTTTGAGTGCATGGACTACAGCTGCAAGCTCTAGGTCATGTGTCGGATAGTTTTCCTCATGTGGGTGTAATTGTCGTGAAGCATGGGCAATTACCTGACGATCTTGCATGAGTATGCAACCTAGTCCTTGTCGCGAGGCGTCGCAATAGATAATAAAGTCCTTAGAGAAATCTAGTGGTACCGGTACGGGAGCAGATGTCAGGCGTCTTTTCAGTTCCTGAAAGCTGAACTCGCACTGTGGAGTCCACTCGAACTTTTTATCTTTCTTGAGGAGTTCAGTTAGAGGTTTAGCAACCTTGGAGAAATTCTCGATGAAGAGGCGGCAATAGCTCGCTAAGCAAAGGAAGCTCCGAACTTGCTTGACCGTCTTAGGTGGAGTCCAATCAAGGACGGCTTGAACTCGCTCGGGATTGACAGCAATACCCTTACCAGAGATTACATGGCCTAGATTGGTCACTTCTGGCAACCAAAATTCACACTTGGAGAATTTGGCATAAAGGCGATGCTCTCAAAGTTTCGTCAATACCAGCCTTAGATGTTCGGCATGTTCCTCTTCATTCTTGGAGTAGATGAGTATGTCATCGAGGTATACTACGACGAATTTATCCAAATACTCCATGAAGACCGAGTTCATTAACCGAGAGAAGGTGGCTGGGGCATTGGTTAGCCCGAAGGACATAACGGTGTACTCATATTGGCCATAGCGAGTAACAAAGGCCGTTTTGGGAATGTCCCCGTTCCTGATTTTGATTTGATGGTAGCCCAATCTCAAATCCATCTTGGAAAAGACTGAGGATCCAGCGAGCTGATCATACAGATCGTTGATCCTGGGAAGCGGATACTTGTTCTTGATGGTGACCAAGTTGACAGGTCGGTAATCTACAACCATCCAATCCGTTCCATCCTTCTTCTTGACAAAGAGGACGGGGCAAGCCCAAGGAGAGGAACTAGGATGGATGAAACCCTTTTTCAAGGACTCATTGAGTTGGTTCTTAAGCTCGGCTAGTTCTAAGGGTGCCATCTTATAGGGTCTTCTAGAAATTGGAACGGTTCCTGGAACAAGGTCTATCACAAACTCGACATCCCTGTTAGGTGGAACACCTGGCAGTTCTTCTAGAAAGACATCCAAAAAGTCTCGGACTACCGAAACATCCTCAAGGTCTGGAAGGGGGTTGGCATTTAGGGAGTAAAGCTGGCGCTTGGCCACTCGAGTTAAGACATTGACTGTCTTGCCCGATGGGTGAGTAAGTTGAACGGTTCTAGTGGCACAATCAATCTTAGCATAATGAGCTGACATCCAGTCCATACCCAAGATGATGTTTATGTCCGAGGACTTGAGAGCTATTAAGGATGCAAGGAAGACAAGTCTATTGACAAGAATTTCATTCCCATGGCTTACTCTAGAAGTTTGCCATCTAGAGCCAGGGGTTTGAATTTCCATGGTAGCGGGCATGTCACAGAATGTCGTGTTATGCAATCGAGCATAGTTCTCGGATATGAATGAATGAGATGCTCCAGTATCGAAAAGAACAGATGCCGGATGGCAATTAACAAGGAGCGTACCAAGGACGACGTTAGGATCCTCATGAGCCTCCTCGGCTGAAACATAGTTGACATGGCCACGTGTAGTGGTGACCGGCTTGGCGTAGATTGTCTTTCCCGCTGGCTTACCACGACCAACGGACTTTCCAGACTGATTGGGGTTGTTATTCTGAGGACACTCTCGACTATAGTGACCCGGCTCTCCACACTTGAAACATGTCACAACATTGGGGCGTGGAGCAGCATTAGCAGCGGGGCCACCATAGGGCTTGGACGGTGCAAACTGATGGTTGGGACGAGGCGCCTCAAAGGATGGCCTCGGAATGAACCTGGGTGGCAAAACCGGCGGATCTCGGGTAGGGGGTCTCAAACTGTGCGTCTAGGCTGGATGGTAACATGAGGCAGGGGACACGAAGATTTACCCAGGCTCGGGCCCTCTCGATGGAGGTAAAACCCTACGTCCTGCTTGATTAATATTGATGATATGGTTAGTACAAGAGTAGATCTACCATGAGATCGAAGAGGCTAAACCCTAGAAGCTAGCCTATGGTATGATCGTTGATGTGTATGTTGTCCTACGGACTAAAACCCTCCGGTTTATATAGACACCGGATAGGGTTAGGGTTACATAGAGTCGGTTACAATGGTAGGAGATCTACATATCCGTATCGCCAAGCTTGCCTTCCACGCCAAGGAAAGTCCCTCCCGGACACGGGACGAAGTCTTCAATCTTGTATCTTCATAGTCCAGGAGTCCGGCTGAAGGTATAGTCCGGCTATCCGAACACCCCCTAATCCAGGACTCCCTCAGTAGCCCCTGAACCAGGCTTCAATGACGACGAGTCCGGCGCGCAGATTGTCTTCGGCATTGCAAGGCGGGTTCCTCCTCCAAGTACTTCGGAGAAGATTTTGAACACAAAGATAGTGTCCGACTCTGTAAAATAAGTTTCCACATATTGCCATAGAGAGAATAATGTTTACACCAATCTAATCTGCTGTCGTATTCTGTAGCGTGACACACCACGGCCAAGCCTTTATCCGAGTCGTTTCATTATCCCACCTCAACGCGTTATGCGAGGCGGTTTCCTTGGCACGTCTTGTTAAAGCAGAGATCGTGTCCCCTTATCCCGGGATTCTCATCAATACGGGCGTGGGTAACCCAACCGCGCCATTGATTACGGCGCTTGGAGATAAGCGGGTTTTACCAGGCTGGTGGGGACATGTAGTTGCGTCCACCCATATAAGGGGATAAGGATCCACCCTTTCACATATGCCTTCTTCCTCCTTTGCCTATCCATTCTTGCGCACTCGAGCTCCAGCGCCCAAGTCCGCACTCCCCACCTCAACCTTCTCCAGCCATGTCCGGAGCGGGAGGCAAGTGGATGGTCTCCTCCGTCACGGAGGGACATATCAAAAAGCTAAGGAAGGCCAGATACCTATCTAACGACATCACGTATCGGCTCCCCGAAAAGGGGCAGCTCATCCCCACCCCTAGGCCCCATGAGAGGGTGGTGTTCCTCCCCCATTTCCTCTGCGGACTGGGCTCCCCTCTCCACCCATTTGTCCGGGGGCTCATGTTCTACTACGGCCTGGATTTCCACGATCTGGCCCCGAACTTCGTCCTCAACATCTCGGCGTTTATCGTCGTGTGCGAGGCCTTCCTCCGCATCCGCCCCCATTTCGGCCTATGGCTCAAGACTTTCAACGTCAAGCCGAAGGTGGTGCGTGGCAACCAGGCGGAGTGTGGAGGCGCCATGGTGGGCAAGATGGCCAACGTCCTATGGCTCGAGGGCTCCTTTGTGGAGACCCTGAAGGGGTGGCAATCGGGGTGGTTTTACATCACCGAGCTACGCGACGCCGAATGGGTCGCACCCCCCGAGTTCCGATCTGGACCCCCTACGCGGCTCACCTCCTGGAAGGAGACGGCCTGTCGTGGGGCAAGAAGGGAGAGTTGATCGGACTCCAAACATGCGTCCAAACCCTGGTGGACAAGAAGCTCAAACTAGTCAACGTAGTCCAGGTTATGCTCATCCGCTTGATCCTCCCGTGTCAACAACGGGCTTTCAACCTGTGGGAGTTCGACCCGGCGCGGCACCAAACTCTGAGCAGGCTCTTCAACACGACGTACGAAGATGCCTGGAAGGTGCTTTTCAAGGGCGCCGAGGCTCCCGCATCCGCTACCGGGGATCGCGGATTCAGTGCGCAGCGTCACGCTCTCATGGTAAGCTGTTTTTTCCTTTTATAGGGTATCAGTTTTTCATAGTTTGACTCCATGCAGGATCTGAGCTCTCTTACCTTTGACAGGATTGGCAGGTGACATCTAGACAGATCAATTGTCCGGCTCCTTTGCCCGAAGGCCCAGCGAACGCTCGCTTGGTGAAGCTGATGGTTCCGGCACCCTATGTGGTGCCGGAGAAGAAGGCCGCAAAAAAGGCCTCGGGGACTCGAAAGAGTGCCCGGCGCCAGGAGGTGTCGGATCCATCATCCGATGGTTCCGAGGCGCATTCCTCCCATGAAGACGAGGAGGAAGAAGAAGAAACCTCTCCCCCTCCAGTGGGAGGAGAGAAGAAAAGGAAGGCCGCCCTCTCTGGGGAGGCCAGAGGGTCCAAGAAGGGGAAAACCCTTC
Source organism: Triticum aestivum (assembly GCF_018294505.1). NCBI lineage: Eukaryota > Viridiplantae > Streptophyta > Magnoliopsida > Poales > Poaceae > Triticum > Triticum aestivum. The sequence continues at coordinate 541,725,091 of NC_057809.1, read as the reverse complement.
CTCTGGACTACTCCACCAACGCCGACGACGGCGGAGAGGAGTGGTAGCACAGGGCCAAGCCCCTGGCAAAATTGTAAGTATCCGAATACCAGAGTAATTTATATTATTTGTTTATTGCACAGCTTTCCCTTACGTCGAATATGTTTATGCAGCCCACCCAAAGACCAGCTCGACGCATTGTCGAGCGGCTCACTGGACTCGTCGGATGTAAACTCGCTTCCGACGGCTTCCTCCCCCCGCCCTACGAACGACACCGAAGTGTTGTCCCAACAGTTTCCAAGCCGAGAGGAGGTGGTCCTGGAGGCGCCGCAAGGCGACCTCCCGGACTCCAGGAGTAAAGGGGATGAAACCCCCCAGGGCTCCAAGTCTGGCTCTAGGCCGGACACCGCTCCGAAACCTTCAAAGGTTCCAGAGTCCGGTGAGGGACCTCCTTCCAAGAGGAGTAAGTCCACCGTGTCGGTGGCCTCCGTCCAACCAGAGGCACCGGACAATATGTTGGAGGCGCTCCAAGGCGCCTCCATCGACGAGGAGCACCGCACTATTATGAGTGCGGTGGTCCAGAAGGTTCAGTCCGCCAAGAGCGGACTGACTGAAGCTTGTACTAGCCTTTTGACAGGCTTTAAGGTAAGTAAAGAATGTGTAAATAATAGTACCGCATAGACAGTAGCCCCTGATGCTCTGTTGGGCGTTCGGAAAGAAAAGCCGAATAGAGGATCAAAATAGAATTCGCAAGAGTCTAACAAAAATGAGTCAATATGCATATGCAGGCTTCCCAGCTTGCGTCCGCCACACTGACTGCGGAAGTGGACATGCTAAAGCAGAACCTCGAGCGGTCCGAGCAAGAGCTCGGGCATGTCAAGAAGCAGCTCGAGGACAATGAAGGTAAGAAATACCTTGTTTTTAAATATATATAAAAGGTGCAATTGCAAAGAATGACCGGATTATCGTGGCTATTTTAGGGGCCACGTCTGAAGTGGCGACCCTTAAGCAAGCGCTGGTCGAGGCCGAGAAGAGGGCGGCCTCGGAGCGCACCGAGCGGGAGAAGTATGAGGCCGAGGTTGGCAAGGTGCGGCAAGAGCTCCAGGCTCTCATGGAAAAACATGAGAGTTTGGAGCTTGACTCAAAGACGCGAGCGTCCGAGCTCGCGGTGGCTATTGAAAATGCCAAGTCTGCCAAGGCTGAATCCCAGAAGACCCTCCAGGAGTTGGATGAGGTGAAGAAGATAGCGGCGGGTAAGGCATTCTTTATGCAAAGCAAACACATAAACGCGAGTTACTTGTTACTTACCCAAATCTGGAGCTCTCCAGGAGCGTTCACAGATCTTCCCCGGAGTGTGTCTGATGCCGCCGCATTCTATCGGGCCGAGGAGGGCAGCTCGACAAAGAAGGTGTTCTGGTCACAGTATGCTGAGGCCGGACACCCCGTGCCCCTGAGCGACTAGCTGAAGCAACTGGTTGAGCTCCACAAGGCGGCCGAACAGGCCATGAAGGGCCTCATTGTTCGGCTGTGGCCTGGAGGGGCTCTGCCTGGGAGCTATTTCGGGCTGGTGCGGCGATTGGTGGAGGCCTATCCAAGGCTCGAAGTCATCAAGCACTCCATATGCATTGAAGGTGCCCGTAGGGCCCTTGCCCGTGCTAAGGTGCACTGGGGCAAGCTGGATGCTGAGAAGCTTGTGAAGGACGGGCCACCGCCGGGGAAAGAGCATCGCAAGCCCGAGAATTACTATAAGGATGTTCTGAAGGGTGCCCGCCTTGTGGCGGATGAATGTTCTAGGGATGTAATTTTTGAGTGAAACTTGCTCGTTTTGTCCTGTGCGCTGAAAACTTGTTCATATGCGCTAAGCAATTCTATTGGAATTTAAAATATTACCTTCTGTGCGGTTGTTTATCAATTCTGAGAGATGGCGAGTCGTCGGCTTCTGCCCCCGTGCCGCTAGTGCTGGGGTGTTCGGGGATAAACCTGAGCGCTCTTTTTCCCATGTTTGGGTCCTTCGAGGGAGGCGCTCAGCCCAACGAACAAGGCAATCGGACTATAATGCATGAACACTCTCACTTAGCCATAGAATTCAATAATTTTAAATTTTCTGCGAAGCCCCTGGTATTCGGAAGACCGAGTTCGGGGCGCTATCCATGCCTTGGCCGGACAGAGCCGGCTCCTCGCCCTAAGCGGCATAAGTCTTTAAGGACTCGAAAAACCTCTCGAACAGCGACCAGCTCTCGCTTCATCATGACAGTCAGTTTTAGCTTTCTCCACTGAGGTGCTCGACCTAGCTCAACTGGGGCACAATCGCAGTGGTTCTCCTAGTGCTACCTTAGCCAATATAGCGGAACGTAAGGCACCAAAACATACGAGCCGGGCAAACCCAACTATTGACCCAAGACATGATACGGAGCCGATGCATATAATGCTATAAGTTCGGGGTGCCGCACTTGTTAAAGTGTTCGGACTTCTCACACCATATTGAGGGGTACTAAAGCCCCTGGGAGTTTCGTACTGCGGTGTGGCTTGTCTGCTTCCCTGGTTCTTACACCGTTTGTGCGGCAATTGAACTGCCGAACAGGCCTTCCGAAGGATGGAGTCCTGAAAGTAAGAGAAAATTAAAAAATCGGTAGCTCCTGGTACGGTTTAAGCCGTATTTTTGGGCGTGCCGTGATGGTGCCCCTCCCCCTGTACCCATGGTATCTCTAGAGCGTAGTTATGTACGCAAAGTACTGGTGTCGCCTTTTTGCAAGGGTTGGGGTTGGGGCCATGTTGCTACGCCTGCTCGGATTGTGCCAGGCGGTCTTGTTGTAGGTTACTCCGGGCGCGCTTGACGGTGTCCGGTCGTTTAGTGGCCGGACTGGAGAACTGCCTGGAGAGGCTGCTTTGTACTTCCACTGCAAGGGCCGCCGTGTGCTCCTCCGTTCGGAGGGAGCGTTCGGTGTCTCCATTGACCGTAATTACTCCTCGAGGGCCTGGCATCTTGAGCTTAAGGTATGCGTAGTGCGGTACCGCATTGAACTTAGCGAATGCAGTTTGCCCGAGCAGTGCGTGATAACCACTGCGAAACGGGACTATGTCGAAGATTAACTCCTCGTTGCGGAAATTATCTGGAGATCCGAAGACCACTTCAAGTGTGACTGAGCCTGTACAGTTGGCCTCTACACCTGGTATTCCGCCTTTAAAGGTTGTTTTGGTGGGCTTAATCCTCGAGGGATCTATGCCCATTTTCCGCACTGTATCCTGGTAAAGCAGGTTCAGGCTGATGCCGCCATCCATAAGGACTCTAGTGAGATGAAATCCATCAATAATTGGGTCTAGGACCAATGCGGCGAATCCGCCATGACGGATGCTAGTGGGATGGTCCCTTCGATCAAAGGTGATCGGGCAGGAGGACCATGGGTTGAACTTTGGGGCGACTGGCTCTACCGCGTATACGTCCCTTAACGTGCGCTTCCGCTCCCTTTTGGGGACGTGGGTTGCGTATATCATGTTCACCGTCCGCACTTGTGGGGGAAAACCCTTCTGTCCACTGTTGTTCGGCGGCTGGGGCTCCTCATCGTCATCGCTATGCAGCCCCTTGTCTTCATTTTCGGCGTTTAACTTGCCTATCTGCTTGAACACCCAACAATCCCTGTTGGTGTGATTAGTCGGCTTTTCGGGGGTGCCATGTATCTGGCACAAGCGGTCGAGTATTCGGTCCAAACTGGATGGGCCCCTAGGATTCCGTTTGAATGGCTTTTTTCGCTGACCGGATTTAGAACCTCTGAATCCGGCATTAACTGTCGTATCCTCAGCATTATCACCGTTAATGTGGCGCTTCTGCTTGTTGCGACGCGGCCTGCCACTACTGTCCCTGGTGTCCGAATTACCAGGGTTCTTGGTCATATTGTTGCTACGAGCAAGCCAGCTGTCTTCTCCCACGCAAAAGCGGGTCATGAGTGTCGTGAGTCCTGCCATAGATTTTGGCTTTTCCTGTCCAAGGTGCCGGGCCAGCCACTTGTCACGGATATTGTGCTTGAAGGCTGCTAGGGCCTCAGCGTCCGGACAGTCGACTATTTGATTTTTCTTTGTTAGGAACCGTGTCCAGAATTGCCTGGCCGATTCCTCTGGCTGCTGAATTATGTGACTTAGGTCATCGGCGTCTGGGGGTCGCACATATGTGCCCTAGAAATTGTCGAGGAATGCGGCTTCCAGGTCCTCCCAACAACTGATTGATCCTGTTGGCAAGCTGTTAAGCCAATGCCGAGGTGGTCCTTTAAGCTTGAGTGGGAGGTATTTGATGGCATGGAAATCGTCGCCGCGGGCCATGTGGATATGAAGGAGATAATCCTCGATCCATACCGCAGGATCTGTTGTGCCATCATATGATTCGATGTTTACGGGTTTGAAACCCTCGGGGATTTGATGATCCATTGTTTCATTTGTAAAGCATAGTGGGTGTGCGGCGCCTCTGTACTGGGCTATATCATGACGTAGCTCCAGTGAGCTTTGTCTACTGTGTTCGGCCCTGCCGAATTTGTGGCCGGCGTGACAGTTACCGTCTCGAGCCGTGGGGCGCCCACGCGATCCGTAGATCGATCTTGTTTGCCTTGCCTTGTCCTCCAACATGTATCGTAAGTCCGGCGCATATTCTCGTGCCTTTGGTACGGGGTGCGGCTTGAGTGGAGGGCCGGGAGGCTTCTCTGTCGCGGCCACGAGGTGGCCGGTCGGCCGCATCAAGTGCTTCCTCCTCTAATTGGGGTAGCAACTTGCGCTTTGGGTAGCTCTTGGAGGGGCATTTGAGTTTATGCTCTTCGGCCGCAAGGACTTCAGTCCATCTATCGACCAGCAAATCTTGATCAGCTCTAAGCTGCTGCTGTTTTTTATTGAGGCTTCTTGCCGTGGCCATAAGCCTGTGTTGAAAACGCTCTTGCTCGACGGGATCCTCTGGCACGACGAATTTGTCGTCGTTGAGGCTTGCCTCATCTTCGGAGGGAGGCATATAATTATCGTCCTCGACCTCTCTGTCTGCCGCTCTCTCATGAGGGCTGGTTTCTCCATCCTCCTGTGCTAAGTCTTGCTGGAGGGGGTTTTCTTCGGCACTTTCCGGAGTGTTATTATCTCCCGTGCTGGAATCGCCGTATTTGTTTTGGCGGGATTTTGAGCGGCGCCGCTGACGCCGGCGCTTAGGCGGTTTCTTGGAGGGGTCATCCTCCGCTGTTCCATCGCCATCTCCCTCTTTTGGGGTGTCCACCATGTATATGTCATATGACGAGGTGGCTTTCCAGGGCCTAGTAGGCGCTGGTTCTTCATCATCTCTTTCATCGGCTTCCATACCGTCGATGTCTTCGGAGTCGAAGTCGAGCATGTTGGTTAAGTCGTCGATAGTGGCTACAAAGTGGGTGGTGGGTGGGCTTTGAATTTCTTCATCGTCTGTACCCCAACCTTGCTGATCGTAGTCCGGCCAGGGCTCTCCTGATAAAGAGAGAGACTTCAATGACTTCAGGATATCGCCGAAAGGCGAGTGCTGAAAGATGTCCGCGGTAGTGAACTCCATGATCGGTGCCCAATCGGATTCGATCGGCAGGGGGGCGGAGGGTTCGGAGTTCGGAGAGGAGTCTGCCTCCTTGGAGTCACGGGTCTCGCGGAGTACGGGGCTGGTGTTCGGCTCAATCGCCGTTGGGGTCACAGTCCCCAGGGTGGCGTCCAACCGCCCATCCTCGATCGGCGCGGTTGGCTCCGAATTAAGGTTCAGAGCCGATGTGGGTGCGGCCTCCAGGCCACTGTTCGGCGGCAGAGCTAGATCATGCTCGTCGTGACAGTGCGGCGCGCTCGGCAGTGGCTCGAATCCGTTGAAGATCAAGTCCCCGCGGATGTCAGTCGTGTAGTTTAAACTTCCAAATCTGACCTGACGGCCAGGGGCATAGCTTTCGATCTGCTCCAGATGGCCAAGTGAATTGGCCCGTAGTGTGAAGCCACCGAAGACGAAGATCTGTCTGGGGAGGAAGGTCTCGCCCTGGACTGCATGGTTATTGGTGATCGTAGGAGCCATCGAGCCTGACGGCGACGACGCAGAGAAACTCTCAATGAAAGCACCAATGTCGGTGTCAAAACCGGCGGATCTCGGGTAGGGGGTCCCGAACTGTGCGTCTAGGCCGGATGGTAACAGGAGGCAGGGGACACGAAGTTTTACCCAGGTTCGGGCCCTCTCGATGGAGGTAAAACCCTACGTCCTGCTTGATTAATATTGATGATATGGGTAGTACAAGAGTAGATCTACCACGAGATCGAAGAGGCTAAACCCTAGAAGCTAGCCCATGGTATGATCATTGATGTGTATGTTGTCCTACGGACTAAAACCCTCCGGTTTATATAGACACCGGATAGGGTTAGGGTTACATAGATTCGGTTACAATGGTAGGAGATCTACATATCCGTATCGCCAAGCTTGCCTTCCACGCCAAGGAAAGTCCCTCCCGGACACAGGACGAAGTCTTCAATCTTGTATCTTCATAGTCCAGGAGTCCGGCTGAAGGTATAGTCTGGCTATCCGAACACCCCCTAATCCAGGACTCCCTCAATGGCCTCGGAATGAACCTGGGTGGCAGTGTCGTGCTTGGAATCCACACCCGGCGCTTCTGAGATCCAGAGCCGGATGAAGAGCCAAAATCACGAGAGTGCTTGCGTGAAGCGTCATAATCAGACTGGCATGTGTCAGCACTGATGGCTTTGTTGACCAACTTCTGAAAGGAGGTGCACTCGTGCAGACGAAGATCACGGTGAAGCTCAGGGCTAAGTCCCTTGCGGAACCTTGCCTGCTTCTTAGCGTCGGTGGATACCTCTTCAGGAGCATATCGTGCCAGATTCCTAAATTCACGACTATATGCATCCACAGTCAGTCTTCCTTGGGTGAAATTGCAAAACTCTTCCCTCTTGCGATCTATGAGACCTTCCGGAATGTGATGCTCACGGAAAGCCTCACTGAATTCAGCCCAAGTAGTGATTTGGCCGACCGGGCGCATAGCTTCAAAATTTTCCCACCAAAGGCTAGCAGGGCCTTCGAGGTGATAGGCAGCATAAGTAACCTTATCAGCTTCGGCTACGTTGGCAGAACGTAGCTTGTGGGTGATGTTGCGAAGCCAGTCATCCGCGTCGAGGGGCTCGATGGAATGGTTAAACTTTGGTGGGTACAGCTTGATAAAGTCATTGATTGACACCAAGTCATTTCGCTGATGGCGTGCAGTGTTCTGCTCAATCCGCTCCAGCAAGCGGTTAGTCTCACTCTTGTTTCTTTCCGCCTCCAGCACCACTTCGACCAGAGAAGGCGGGTGAGGCAGATTTTCACCCCTAACTGCACTGGCTTCCCCCTGCTCCGGGGCAGCAGGGTTGCTGCGGGTGTTGACCATCCTAGGGGAAAACAAGACAACGGTTTAGATAAGGATGGCACAAACTTAGCAAGGAAGTGCAGAATGTAACGGATACCACGGAATGCAGAGATGTTCATCCGTATGTCATGGTAATATAGAACTGCCATATATATACCAACGGTCTTACATACCATACATAGTTTAGTACAAGTCCAGGCTACTGTACAACTATGATGAAAGATGTTACATCTCATCGGAGGCATTCCAAGCTCCTATACATTATTTGTCTACACCTCCGGGATTGATTACACACAAAGTCATATTCCACAATTCACGCAGGACAGTGGAGATACAACTATTACAATACTAGTGATACTACTACTAACTCAGACAGCTCCGTAGTAGTCCTCATAGAAGTCACCTCCATAGCCTGGAAGTTCAACGTGATCATCCGGGAACAGACGGTCCTGAGGAGCTTGTGGACCAAAGGGGCTAGGATGAGGTCTTGGACCAACAAACGGTGGCCTGCGGGGACCATGGGGTGGGGTGATGCCTCCCACATCACGCCAATCCACCATGTCTTGCAGAGCAGATCTCACAGGATATAGATCCCTTGTATCCATACATCCAGCTTGCACCGCAGGTGCAAACCGAGTCAAAGTGGCCCAATGATCAGCACGGGTGTTGAAAAGCTCCAGTCTCACGGCCTGATTCTCTCGGTCCTTATCCTCGAGCATCTCGGCAGTGGTACGCGTTAGTGAGTCCTCCTGAGTGGAGTCAGCATAGATAGCCTGGAGATACCCTTGTGCTCCCGGAAGTGAAGCTAGCATATAATGGAAGTCGGTGTTCCGAAGCAGGCTGGTCCGGACTCGCATGATGGTCATCATGGAATAGGCAGCATCCTGCACAGCCATCTCAACAGTAACCCTGAGTCCATAGGAACAGTGGAGGGGCTCGGTAGATCCAGGATAAGAAGGAAATATCCTGACGGTGCAGAAATATTGGCTTTGATTAAAGTCTCGGAATTGCTCTTCGACAGTGTATTCGGGATACCAACGGTAACCCGTCTTGATCATTACCCGGACTAACATAGCAGTATGACCGGGCACATCGAGGCACCGGGTCAGGCGAACCACTTGGTTTTGAGCACGAGTGGCCATCTGAAAGCACAACCACAATGCAAGACATTAGAATTTCTAGGGAAAATTGGACAGCATAACAGCTGTAAATGCTCAGAAAAAGATTTGAGACATCCACAATAGTTTGCAATACCACTCAACAACATCATATCAAGGTTCTGATTCAACTGGCAACATACTAAAAGTAGTACAAACTATACTGAGGCTTGTAACAACAATCCTATAAGCTACTATGGATTAGTAACACGTGAACCTGATAGAAGAAGAGAGCCTAGTCCTTAACCCACGTTGAATGAGAAGAGAATGACTCAGATCAGAGGGCATAAGGTAAAGGAGTAAAAGAGCCTTACATTCCCTCCCACAATCAATTCCCCTACATATAACTAAAGCATTTCTAGACTCGACATCGACCAGTTTGGCTCAACGAACCTACAGGCAGTCCGGCTCTGATGCCAACGCTGTCAGGACCCCGATTCCAAGTCACATCGATCTAGTCGATAACACCTCATATCACATTGCGGCCTCACGCACGGTATCCCACGGGTGTCGCCTTACCATGGCCCGAGACCGTTTGCGCCTTTTGGCTCATGTATATGATAGTGTCGCTAGCATCCATATGACAGAGAATCCGGGCCGACATGGCTAGTCATGAACCCAAAGCGGCACAGACCTATGGAGACATGCATACATGAATCACATCGAACATGTCGGTCATCAGCGAGTGAATCTGGGCTGTAGCACTGGGCTAACAGGACTCCGGATGTCACCGCGTGACATTTCCCTGAAGGGACAGACATAGGAACAAAGTGAAACACATGCCGGCCAGTCAAGTGTCCAGAGCAGTAGTGCTGGGCTAGCAGGACTCCGGTGAACCGGGCTGTAGCGGACTACTATCGCTCAGGAAGCACTAGACTACATTTCCCCATATGAGAGGCTGCCAAGGATAAACAACTAGATTGTTGGATCCCGCTCATACCGAGCATTTCAATCATACACACAATATGCCCGATATGAGTGCATACAACATGGCATCACAACAAAACTATACAACTCAAGTACTTTATTTAAAGGCTCCAGAGAGCCATACATAACATGTTCATACAGGTAGGGGTCACACGACCCGACACTCAAGTCATACAATCATACAAGCACATGCGGAAGCAACTAGTCTGAGTACAGACACTAGAAAGAAGGAAGGCTTCTCGAACCCTGTCTATCTACATAGGGCCCTCCATGGCCAGGATCACCACCTGGGTGGCTAGTCACTCGTCGACATCAAGGTCTACGTAGAACCCATCGGAGGGGGCGGTGTTGTCGTCTGAAAACAGTAATTAAGCAAACATGAGTACAAAGGTACTCAGCAAGTCTTACAACAGAACCTACTATACATGCTCATTCTCAAGAAGGTGGTGGAGTTATTGCAGCAAGCCAGTTTTGACTCTTGGCTAAGCTATCCTACGAGACTCCACTAGTAAAATAGTTTTCGCACACGAGTCCACTAATCACCAACACAATACTCCACTGGGGATCCTCCCTTGTCATTCTATAAGAGGGCCATCCTCGGTACTCACACTTATCTTGAGTCTTTTAATAGTATCCATTAACTTGTCTATGAACTGTATAGGCAACCAAGTAGTCCTTTACCACGGACACGGCTATTTGAATAGTTTTATACCCTACAGGGGTTTACTTCATCACACATGTTTCCACCACTTAGCGTCTGCACACGACATGTGCTCGGCAGACTTCAAGCGAAAACCGACGTGGGTGTAGACCACGACCTGACTAACCACACAAGTCTCTAGTCCAGGTTTATCGCCTATTCAGGTTCCATCCGCAAGGAAATCCGGCCGGGATGTCCTCAACGGCCCCAAACGATGTGTACAGGGTCCCGAGACGCCAAACGGGCTCCCGACATACCCGGCCACAGTGTATCTACCGCATCATAGCCCACCCCTAGGGTCAGCGCTACGCACGGCCGCCAACACATAACCTACAAACACCAGAAACTAGTTGCAACTCCTGGACAGAGGGCGAGAGGGGTCAGTAAGTCGAGTGGGGTCATATTTCAGGGCCCAATGTGTGGTAGTAGTTGAATCTTAAATCACGCATACAGATCTTAGTTCCTACAGACGGCCTCAATGAAACAACCCACCATGTACTCCTACATGGCCTCTCATCGATACCTTTACCAAAACATGTTCAACACATCCCTCACATTACTGACATAATCATTTCACTCTAGCCCATCACCCAGATGAACCAGGCCTGACACAACTCTAAGCATAGCAGGCATAGCAAGGTAGGAATCACACACATGGCTCAATCAACTCCTACACATGCTAGTGGGTTTCATCTAGTTACTGTGGCAATGACAAGTCATGCAGAGGATAAGGGTTCAACTACCGTAGCACACAGCAGTTTGAATCGCGTTGTCTTAATGCAGTAAACAAGACCAAAAGCGAGAACATGGGATTGTATCGGAATGATCAATGGGTTGCTTGCCTGATGTAGTGGTAGTAGGGTACTGCCCTTCAAACGGATACTCGGGGTTATCCTCGGAGGCAGAACCTACCACGAAAGACACACCGAACATAATCAACACATGACAATATGCAACAATATGATGCATGCTATGACATGGCAAAATGAATGTGTCTTGGCCTAATGCAAGCTAAAACAGAAAGGAATGAACCCATTTGAATCAAAGATTTAAATGATAGTTCATTTAACTTAGCCTTATTAGTGCATTATCTTATTTTGCTTAAACAGCAAGGTTAACTTGTTTTGTCATGCATGAAACCATTATAGATGGATAGATTGAATTTTTCTGATCATTTTTCATATATAAATCTTTGCATTTGGAGTTATGGTTGATTTTCTATGATTTTTAGAAGTTTTGGCTATTTTCTAGAATTTCCTATTAAAGAATAAATCCAGTAATTGAATTAATGCGTCAGCATGACATAGGTGTGACGTCAGCGGGTCAACTGGGTCGGCCAGGTCAAACCTGACTGGTGGGCCCTGTCTGTCAGTGACTCAGCTAACTAACAGGATTAAATTAACACTAACTAACTGTCAGTGGGGCCTGGGCCCATATGTCAGTGACTAAACTAATTAAAATTAGTTAGTATTAATCCTAAACTAATTAACAGGCCGGCCCCACCTATCATAGACTCAGGGGAAAGTCAACCTGGGCCCACACGGGGTCAAACAAGGTCAAACTCGCCGGCGAGGCCAGACGCGGCGGAGCAGTGCGGGTTTTGCACTCCGGCGACCAAAAGGACGGCGGAGACCATCTACGTGATGCGGGGAGTGAGCTGCGTCGAGTGGTGGCAGTGGGTGGAGCTGGGGTGGCCGGAAACGACGCCGGCGACAAGTTTGGTGGCGGCAGGAGCTCGGGTGAGGTCGAACTAGTCGCTAGGGGGAACGGAGAGGCGCGTGGTTTAGTGTGTTGAGCTCCTGGGGGTGCGGTAGGGCTAGTGGACAGGGTGGCGCGGCCATTGGGTGGCCGGAGCCTCGTCGACGATGAGCTCCGCGGCGGCGCGTGCGAGTGAGCTACGTGCAGTCGCTACTGGGCTCGAGAGAGGGGACGGAGAGGGTGGGGAGGTGGCTGAGCTCACGGGGGTCACGTCGAGGCAGTCGGCGAGGTCGGGGACGAGCTGATGCGGCGGGGACGGTGAAGGGGATCTCCGGTGGCCGGATTTGAAGACGAGCTCGGTGCAGCGTCTCCGGGGCGAGCGAGCGCTCGGGGATGGGTCGGGGCAAAGAAGTGGACGATGGCGGAGCTCGTGGACACGATGGCGCGGTGCGAGGATGACGGAGGGCGCGGCTACGACAACGGTGCGGTGGCAGGGGCGTCGGCCATGGTGGGGAACAGCGAGGGAGAGAGGAAGGGGGAATGGCGTGTCCAGGGGCTTCGGTGCACGACATGGAGGCGTCCAGGCGTCCAGGGGCGCGGGCGGCAAGCAGGTGGCGCCGTGGCGAGTTCAGGCACACCGGCATCACCTCCCTGCCTGCCTAGCAGGGAAGAAGCAGCTGGCTGGCGCGGGCCAGCACAGTACTGGGCCGCCAGGTGGGCCGGCTGGTGGGCTAGGTGGGCTGTGCCAGGTAAGTTCCCCTCTCTCTCTCTCTTTTCTGTTTTTTTATTTATTCTATTATTTCTGTATCTTCAGGGCTTTATTAAAAATGCCAGGGCATTTCCAAAAATCATAAAACTAATCATGGCTACTGCTTAGAATATATCCAACAGCAAACATTTTAGTTTATGATTATTTGAGCATTTAAAATATTTTATAGCATTTAAATGCCCAAATGCAAATACTATAAGAATTAATCCAATGACCTTAAGATGTCCTAGAAAAATGTGCACCATTTTTGTCAAAGGTTTTAACCCAAAACAAAAAAGGTGGGCTTTTTAGAAGGGCATTTCAGGTTCATTGAAAAAGTTTTTAGTAAACCCTAGTTGTTCCACGGGGGTGCTGGGGGTTCTGTCATCCCATTTCAGTTTTCTGGGAATTTAAACATGATGCACATGTTCGACCAATCCTAATGCATGACTAACACAGGGATGTGACACTTTATGATGTAGGGAATCATTTTACCCTAATTTCCATACATTTTATTTTTGGAGAAAAATAATTTGAATAAAAGTCAAATAACTCCAAATTGAAAATAAATTCCAAAAGGCTTTAAATTTAATTCTTTTAAAACTTCCAACTCATATTTCATATATTTTGAACAAGTCATATTATCTTCTCTCGTGAAAACCATTGAGTTGCTTAAAGTTTTTGAATTTGAAATATTTTCAAATGAAATTCAAATGTTTTCAAAAACCCTTTTCATTTAAATAAATGGAAGAAGTCATGTCATCTTCTCTCAGGGGTTTTGTGATGAAAAGAATTTGAATTCCTGGGGATCACAAATGCAAAATGAAAGTTTGGGAAAGTCCTTTTATTCCCTCTCATTTAACTTCAAAAAGTTTCGAATTTCACTCAATTTCAGTCAATCAATCACACAACAATCAAACAATCAATCAAATCTATCTATTTATTATAACATTCCAAAATTTAGAATTTTGGGATGTTACACCCCCAACCCTATGTGCATGGGCCCTAAGGGGGGATGGCGCCCAGCCCACTTAGGGGCTGGTTCCCTTCCACATACAGCCCATAGGGCCCTCCGGGGCAGGCGGACCCTCCCGGTGGACCCCCGGAATCCCTTCGGTGGTCCTGGTACAATACCGATAAACACCCGAACACTTCCGGTGACCGTATGATGACATCCCATATATATAAATCTTCACCTCCGGACCATTCCGGAACTCCTCGTGACGTCCGGGGTCTCATCCGGGACTCCGAACAACATTCGGTAACAGCATACTATTTCCCATAACAACTCTAGCGTCACCGAACCTTAAGTGTGTAGACCCTACGGGTTCGGGAATCATGCAGACATGACCGAGACATCTCTCCGGACAATAACCAACAGCGGGATCTGGATACCCACGTTGGTTCCCACATGTTCCACGATGATCTCATCGGATGAACCACGATGTCGGGGATTCAATCAATCCCGTATACAATTCCCTTTGCTACCGGTATGATACTTGCCCAAGATTTGATCGTCGGTATCCCTATACCTTGTTCAATCTCATTACCGGCAAGTCTCTTTACTCGTTCCATAACACATCATCCCGTGATCAACTCCTTGGTCACATTGAGCTCATTATGATGATGTCTTACCGAGTGGGCCCAGAGATTGTTGGGGAACGTAGTAATTTCAAAAAAAATCCTACGCACACGCAAGATCATGGTGATGCATAGCAACGAGAGAGGAGAGTGTTGTCTACGTACCCTCGTAGACCGAAAGCGGAAGCGTTAGCACAACGCGGTTGATGTAGTCGTACATCTTCATGGCCCGACCGATCAAGCACCAAAACTACCGCACCTCCGAGTCTAGCACACGTTCAGCTCGATGACGATCCCCGGACTCCGATCCAGTAGAATGTCGAGGAAGAGTTCCGTCAGCACGACGGCGTGGTGACGATCTTGATGTTCTACCGTCGCAGGGCTTCGCCTAAGCACCGCTACAATATTATCGAGGATTATGGTGGAGGGGGGCACCGCACACGGCTAAGAGATCAATGATAAATTTTTGTGTCCATGGGGTGCCCCCCTGCCCCCGTATATAAAGGAGCAAGGGGGGAGGCGGGCGGCCTAGGAGGAGGGCGCACCAAGGGGGGAGTCCTACTCCCAACGGGAGTAGGACTCCTCCTTTCCTTGTTGGAGTAGGAGAGAAGGAAAGAGGAGGAGAGGAAGAAGGAAAAGGGGGCTGCACCCCTTATCCAATTCGGACCAGAGGGGGGGAGGCGCCTCCTTCCTTTTAGCCTCTCTCCTCTATTCCCGTATGGCCCAATAAGGCCCATATACTCCCCGGCGAATTCCCGTAACTCTCCGGTACTCCGATCAATACCCGAATCACTCGAAACCTTTCCGATGTCCGAATATAGTCGTCCAATAAATCGATCTTTACGTCTCGACCATTTCGAGACTCCTCGTCATGTCCCTGATCTCATCCGGGACTCCGAACTCCTTCGGTACATCAAAACTCATAAACTCATAATATAACTGTCATCGAAACTTTAAGCGTGCGGACCCTATGGGTTTGAGAACAATGTAGACATGACCAAGACATGTCTCCGGTCAATAACCAATAGCGGAACCTGGATGCTCATATTGGCTCCCACATATTCTACGAAGATCCTTATCGGTCAAACCGCATAACAACATACGTTGTTCCTTTTGTCATCGGTATGTTACTTGCCCGAGATTCGATTGTCGGTATCTCAATACCTAGTTCAATCTCGTTACCGGCAAGTCTCTTTACTCGTTCCGTAACACATCATCCCGCAACTAACTCATTAGTTGCATTGCCTGCAAGGCTTAAGTGATGTGCATTATCGAGAGGGGCCAGAGATACCTCTCCGACAATCAGAGTGACAAATCCTAATCTTGAAATACGCCAACCCAACATGTACCTTTGGAGACACCTGTAGAGCACCTTTATAATCACCCAGTTACGTTGTGACGTTTGGTAGCACACAAAGTGTTCCTCCGGTAAACGGGAGTTGCATAATCTCATAGTCATAGGAACATGTATAAGTCATGAAGAAAGCAATACCAACATACTAAACGATCGAGTGCTAAGCTAACAGAATGGGTCAAGTCAATCACAACATTCTCCTAATGATGTGATCCCGTTAATCAAATGACAACTCATGTCTATGGCTAGGAAACATAACCATCTTTGATCAACGAGCTAGTCAAGTAGAGGCATACTAGTGACACTCTGTTTGTCTATGTATTCACACATGTATCATGTTTTCGGTTAATACAATTCTAGCATGAATAATAAACATTTATCATGAAATAAGGAAATAAATAATAACTTTATTATTGCCTCTAGGGCATATTTCCTTCAGAGATACCTCTCCATCACACAGAGTGACAAATCCCAGTCTCGATTCGTGCCAACTCAACAAACACTTTCGGAGATACCCGTAGTGTGCCTTTATAGCCACCCAATTATGTTGTGACGTTTGGCACACCCAAAAGCATTCCTACGGTATCCGGGAGTTGCACAATCTCATGGTCTAAGGAAATGATACTTGACATTAGAAAAGCTTTAACGGACGAAGTACACAATCTTGTGGTACGCTTAGGATTGAGTCTTGTCCATCACATCATTCTCCCAATGATGTGATCCCGTTATCAACTACATCCAATGTCCATGGTCAGGAAACCATAACCATCTATTGATCAACGAGCTAGTCAACTAGAGGCTCACTAGGGACATGTTGTGATCAATTATAGCATGAACAATAGACAATTATCATGAACAAGGAAATATAATAATAACCATTTTATTATTGCCTCTAGGGCATATTTCCAACAAGTCCTCTGCCAAGGACAGGTTTTTTAATGAGTTTAGCACATCACCCAAAGGCGAGTGCTGGAAGATGTCTGCGGCGCTGAATTTGAAGATCGATAAACGATCAAACTCGGCGTCCACGGGCTCGCGCGGTTCGAAACCTACGGCCGGAGACGAGTCTGGCGTTCCGGTAGCATAGGCATCTTGTAAGACCAAGTCCATGTGCGGCTCCAACGCCGTGGAGTCTGCGGCCTTTGAGGTGGGGTTAATCCTCCCGTCTTTGGATGGCGCGGCCTGCTCCGACTCTAGGGCCAGAGCGGTTACAAGAGTGATCTCCCGGATGCGGCCTGATGACAGATTTAGGTCATGATCATCGGGGTGACCGGGAGCGGCCACCGCGGTATCAAATCCGGCGAAGATCAAGTCTCCACGGATGTCCACGACGTAGTTCAAGCTCCCAAATATGACCTGATGGCCAGGGGCGTAGCTTTTGATCTGCTCCAGATGGACAAACGAGTTGGCTCGCAGTGCGAAGCCGCCGAACATGAAGATCTGCCCGGGGAGGAAAGTTTATCCGCAGACAGCGTCATTATTGACGATTGAAGGGGGCATCCAACCTTTCAGCGACAGCACATAGGAACTCTCCATGAAATCACCAATGTCGGTGTCAAAACCGTCGGACTGTGCATCTAAGGTTGATGGTAACAGGAGACAGGGGACACAATGTTTACCCAGGTTCGGGCCCTCTCTATGGAGGTAATACCCTACTTCCTGCTTGATCGATATTGATGAATATGAGTGTTACAAGAGTTGATCTACCACGAGATCGTAATGGCTAAACCGTAGAAGTCTATCCTGTATGTCTAAGGTATTGAGTATATCCTTTCCGGACTACACCCTCCGGTTTATATAGACACCGGGGGGATCTAGGGTTACATAGAGTCGGTTACATAAGAGGGAATCTTCATAGTTGTTCGCCAAGCTTGCCTCCCACGTCAAGGAGAGTTTCATCCGAACGCGGGTACAATTTCGGTCTTCATATCTTCACAGCCCATCAGTCCGGCCCATAGAGAATAGGCCGGACGCCCGAGGACCCCTTAGTCCAGGACTCCCTCAATGACCATGCCCCCACTCTATAAATAAACGTGCTTATAGTATCTTCATGACCCTGATTCTCTCAGTCTATACGTACCAAATAGAAACATTTGAAAACAAACAAGCACACCAGTGCTACTAATTTATGCATAACAGTGCCCCTTTATCTACACACCTCCGACTGCCCATGTCAGAGGAAACATAGAAAAAAGAAAGGCACACACGTGCCTCTAATTTATATATAACTATGCCTCTCACAAATTGACACACATCCCAAAAAACATCAAAAAAAGATGCATAGCCCTGCCTCTTCTACATCCAAAGTACAACAATGAACAGTTAGGTTCATATCGGTTTTATATATCCAAATAACATTATACTCCAGCATTGATTTCTAAACAACATCTATTCTCTTCAAAGGCTATAACTAACATCACTGCGCTAGAAGACTGGAGAGAAAAACAAGTCTCCCATCACGCTCTTTGAAGGTTATGAGCACCAAGCTGGTTACTTCAATAGACGATGCCTGTAGAAAATCACCGAACCCTTGCTTTTTGAACACCATTCTATCACCCAAGCTGATGAAGTAGGAACAAGGAGTGCTCACATATATATCATCATCGTGAGATTCCAAAGTAACTTCAAGAGTCAAAACACCACTCCTAGAAAATGACACAAATCCCTTCAAACTCCTCACAACCATACCAGGAATAACATGAAAAAACATCAAGCTATTAGAAATAAAACAAAAATTAAAACTATAAAAAGATGAAATAATAAAAAATAAATAAATAGAAACTAATAAAAATAATGGAAAATAAATATGACCATATGATGACCATTAACATTCATGGAATTAATCCTGTGAACAAAAGGACAAAAAGTATGTAGTTGTCATCAAATAGTTGTCGTCACATGAAATACATTTGCTGATAATTGAGATCAGCACCACAAGTGTAAAAACAACTGCCAACAAGTTCCTTCTTAGAATCGCTCAAATCCTCAAGAGCTACAAAATAAAATTCCACAGGTTCAAGGGAATAGAAAATTATCTGAAATGAAACAAGCTAAATACTTCCTTAAAAATAAACTGTACCAACAGAAGGTAAAGGGGACAACATATCTCCACCCCTATAAAAATCAACACCAATCAACGTTCCATAGTGCTCAAGCCTAATGGTCATTATATCACGATGACGAAGACCACAATCAGTTACCAATCATTCCCAGGAAGAACCATGGAATTTGCCGCTCACCCGACCATGACTAAGCAAAACACCATACAAATCACCCTCACTGGAGTGAAGAGCAAGATCAGTATCTTTGTCACCCCTCCTTCTGGCTAAAGCCCTACTACTGAATGTAACGAGCAAGATGAGCTCTAACACTGCACGAAACATATTGCAAAACGAATCAAAATAATCATCATAATCAGAAAAAGAAGACCTAGAATAATTTTCATTCAAAACAACATCAGCAGCATCAAAAGAAATAAGTATGTGTGCAAAAAAATGAACAATTATAAAATGTTATTCTTACAACACGACTCAAGCAACGCCGATCCAGCACCACAATGAACACATCTACATAAGAATCAAAAGAGGAGCAAGGGCCACTCGGCATACGGCAAAAAAGACAAGCCATACCTACAAAGAACACAATGAATATTAAGAACTAATTGCACAAACCAAGTTGAAAGTTGACATCTGATAGTGTTGGAAGCCCCCACCCATAATCACCCCATAAATCTACATTGCCCGGAAATATAATGGAAACAACAAGGGAAACAAACCGGAAACAGGGAACCAACGAATGAAGGCGGTAGACAACGATGCCTGTGTGAATGGCGAAGCGCCATGGACGGTAAAGAAGGGTTGCCCTAAGCAGGCGATAAGAGCGGCGGCCACGACGCGCGGCAAGGACGTCAATGAAAGCCCAGTCGGCGACGACGGGTCAGCGACACCAGATAAAAACAGATCAAAACTCTATTAGAAAACACTAAAAGATTAAGGACTAAACTGGAAAAAGGGAAAACCAGAAAGAAAATCGGAAATCATCGGAGTGCCCCTCCGCGCGACAAGTATCACGCGCGACAAGTGTCACGCGCGAAGCTCCCCGTAAGAGTTTCACGAGCGCTCCGCGCGCGACAAGTCGACTAATTGTTATGAAGAGCGCTCCTCAACTAGGGCGTGTTTGGTTGCTTTCGCTGTCGGGCCTGGCTCAGAGGGGAAAAACAACCAGGCTGAGCAGGGCCTGGGTGAGCCAAAACAGGGTCAAAAACGTAGATGACCAGTTGATTTGTTGCCTGCATTGGGGGTCTTGTCATCAAGATGCAATTTTCACCCCGAGTTTGGTTGTATACATGCATATGATTAGGAGCTAACAACAAAACTTAACAGCCACCAGATTTGGCTTCTCATTTCGTCAAACACATTGAGTGCGCTGGAGCTTCCTCTGCCCATCATGCCCACCGCCATCTCCCGGCGACTATGGACGCGCCCGGCACCTGGACTCCTCCATGTGTGGCACCGTGGCCGCGCCCAGCTCGCCGGCGCCTCGCGGCTCCTCGCCGCGCACACTCCCACTTCCTTCTCCCCAAAATTTCCCCCAACAAAGCAAGCCACCTTCAGCTCTGCCTCCGAATGCCTTCTTCATAGACGTGCCCGAGCCCGTCGCGATGGCCATCGTCGTGTCCCGCGCGGTGCTGCTGGCGGCCGTCGCATCGCTCGCATGTCTCGCCTACGCGGAGCCACCTCCGAGCGAGCGGTCCGCGCTGCTGGCGTTCCTCATGGCCGTGCCCCACGAGCGGAGGCTCGGCTGGAACACCTCCACGCCGGCCTGCGCCTGGGTCGGGGTCACGTGCGACGCCGCCCAGTCCACCATCGTTCAGCTACGCCTCCCGGGGGTCGGCCTCGTCGGCGCCATCCCACCGGAAGGACATGCTCGAACTAGAACATGGTGAACTAGAACATGATGTAGGAGTACTCAGAGGACACGTACATGGTGCACGCCATGGGGATCCCGCCGATGTAGAACTCGAGCCCGAAGCTAGCACTCGGACTTGGAGGACGCATACATGGTACATGGTGCAGGGTGGCGTAGCTCACGTTGTGGCCGACGAGCTCGCAGGCGCCCGTCCTTGCCGCGCTCGCCCACACCCGCGCTCCGCGCTCGGCTCCCTGCCGTGTCCGCGCCGCGCCCTGCTCCCATGGCGGATGAGATCGACGGGATCTGAAGTAGAGGGAGAGAGGGGATTGAGGATTAGGGAGAGGGTGGGATTAACTCGAGACACACGTCTCCAGGAGCCACCCACGTGTGCCTCGAAGCATCGCTCGAGCTGGCTCTAAAGAAACTGCCGATTCGGCCGTTCCCAACGAGGCAGACACAGGGGTGCTTTAAGAACCGTGTCATGCGAGCTCAACAATGTATGTAATGTGTTTTTACAAGATTGCCTCAAAGTGCTTGCTAATCGTCTCAAAGTGATTCTTCCTAACATTATATCTGAGGAGCAGTCAGCTTTTGTCCCAGGCAGGTTCATCACAGATAACATCATATCTGCATATGAGTGTCTTCATTTTATGAAAAGAAACAGGTCGAAGAACAATAGTTACTGTGCACTAAAACTCGACATGATGAAGGTTTATGACAGAGTTGAATGGGAGTATCTCAGGGCAATTATGCAGAAGCTGGGGTTTGCCACGTCATGGGTTAATATAGTTATGAACATGTGAGCTTGGTTTCCTTCACAGTTTTGTTTAATGGAGTTAAATCAGAGGAGTTTAGACCTACACGAGGTATTCGACAGGAAGATCTCATCTCTCCATATCTTTTCTTGTTGGCAGCGGAGGGCCTTTCGTGCCTTTTAAAATCCCAAAACCAGTCATCCCAGCTCGGCGGCATTAAGGTGGCCCCAACGGCTCCGCCGGTGAACCACCTTCTTTTCGCGGATGATAGCCTGCTGTTTTTCAGGGCGAGTATTGATGGAGCGGAATCAGTATCAAACCTATTGGATGCATATTGTTTGGCGTCGGGGCAGAGAGTTAACAGGGACAAGTCATCTATTTTCTTCAGTAGAGGGACACCGAAGATAGTACGCAATGCTGTCAAGGGTTTCTTGCATGTTCCTAATGAGTCATTGAGTGATAAGTATTTGGGATTGCCGTCAGATGTTGGTCACTCTAAGAAGGGCACTTTTAAATATTTGAGTGACCGAGTTTGGGATAAAGTGAAGGGGTAGATGAGTAAATGTTTATCATCTGGAGGCAAAGAGGTGCTCATCAAATCTGTCGCCCAAGCAATCCCGGTCTTCTCTATGTCTTGCTTTAAACTACCTAGAGGATTGTGTGACCACTTAAAGTCCATTATTCGCAAATTTTGGTGGGTGTGCAAGCAGGGACAGCGCAAGCCAGCTTGGGTCTCATGTGATGTGATGACTAGACCAAAATACTTGGGAGGACTTGGATTCAAAGATCTAGAGTTGTTCAATTTGGCGCTGTTAGCAAGGCAAGCATGGCGCATCTTGCAGGAACCTGAGACTTTAAGTGCTCGAATATTGAAAGCCTCTTATTTCCCAGACAAGTCACTTCTTGAGGCGGAGTTGGGGTCTCGACCATCGCAGATTTGGCGCGCTATTCTGGATGGCCGAGATGTGCTTAAGCAAGGGCTTATTCGGCGAATTGGCAATGTTCGAACGACAAATATTTGGGAAGACAACTGGATACCGAAGGAAACAGTGCCGAGGCCTATAACGTCGCCGGTAGATTCACCACCTAGAAAAGTTGCGGATCTGCTCCTTCCAGCGGCAACTACATGGAACGAACCATTGATTCGATCGGTCTTCCTTCGTTTTGATGCCGACGCAATCCTCAAAATACCAGTGTGCACAAGGAACTTGGAAGATTTTTGGGCTTGGTACCCGGATAGCAAGGGTAAATTCTCTGTGAGTTCAGCATATAAATTTTTGGTCAAAACTAAACTACAGCGAGAAGATTGGCTCGAGGGCCGGTCCGGGGCCTCCAATACTGCAACGGAGGAGAAGGCCTGGGCTAAACTATGGAAGCTCCACGTTCCTTCTAAGGTGAGGGTGTTTGTTTGGAGGTTGGCTCGTCATTCTCTGCCTACAATTGATGTGTTGCACAAGAGGAACATGGCAGACCGTGACTCTTGTCCGCTATGCGGGGCCGAGGATTTTTGGCGACATGCACTACTCTCTTGCACGATGTCTAGGTGCATTTGGGCATTATCAGACGAGTCCCTTGTGGCTACAATGAGTGCCAATGAAAATCCGAGTGCCAAGTGTTGGATCTTTGAACTGTATGAGACTCTTGATCAGGCAAGTTTCACTCGGTTGATTGTGACGTTATGGTCGATATGGTATGCTCGCCGCAAGGCTGTCTACGAGTCTATCTTGCAGAGTCCTCACAAAACGGCTTCTTTTATGAATAACTACATCTCTGAGTTGGATCAGCTGGCAAAGTTAGAGGCCCGACCACCGGTTACTTTAACACCCCAAGCCGAAGTTAAAAGGTGGTTGGCTCCGGCAGCGGGTTTCTCCCTGTTTGGTTGGGTAACCCCCACGACCCAAACCGTGTACCTATGAACATTCTCTTGAATCAATAAAGTGGCGAGTTGCGAATCAACCTGTGGTTGAGATGGTTAGGTGGACAGTGGTATCCCCAATCCACCAGTGTTCAAATCCTGGTGCTCGCATTATTTCTGGATTTATTTCAGGATTTCCGGCGATGCGCTTTCAGTGGGAGGAGACGTTCCCGCCGACGACGAGGCATCTACGGTGACTTCGTAAATCTCAAGATGATATGCCGGCTCAGTCTCTCAGAGATGCTCATAAGGGTAGGGTGTGCGTGTGTGTGTTCATAGGGGTGAGTGTATGCGCGTGTATATGAGCGCATGTGTCTGTACTGATGCTCAAAAAAAAGTGGCGAGTTTTTCTCAAAAAATAAATGTATGCGGGGAACCAAACAACCGAGGTTTGAAAAGATGCTGCAGCGTGCGGCTCTGATTGGGCTCGATGCGCGCAAGCAAACTGGCCTTAGTGATTTCGGTATTCCAAATCCCGTCGTTGCCCGCCTGGGCCTCGACATATGGCCCAACAAAGCCCAATCCCACACCCAGAAGAAGAAGCGAACAGGAAAGCAAAAGCAATGACCGCGTCGGTCGGATTCTTCCTTCCCCACGGACTCCCCCGCGCCCCCGCCGCCTCTTCGATTCCCCAATCCCCACTTGCCCGTCTCCTCCACGGACCCCCAAAAATCCCAAATTGCTAGATTATCTGTCATGTAATTAGCTGATAACTTATGGCACATGTTCTTGTCATAGATGAGATACATTAGCCATGGCTTCTGGCTATCAATAGAAGCACGCAAACGTTCCCTAAGCACATTGCTGATAATATCCAAACAATGACCCCATGTTAATGGCCGGCTATGTCTAAATACCATATTTAGTCGAAGTACTATTGCTTGTTTACCAGGGTGGGTTACCAGGGTGGGTTTTCTCTCTGGTAATATTTCCAATTCTTTGTTATTTAGATGCTACATGTTATAGTCTCAGGTTTATATTATTGTCCATTGTAGGTCTTATCCGTTCATGTGCAAAGCAGGACGATTATGCCATCAACGGGTGCTGGACACGGACTCTTCCACCCTCCTTTGCCAGTGTTGTGTCATGCTTGACCATGCCATCAACTTTTGTCAGACACGGACTCCACATGAACTCCCTCCTTTGCCACATAATAGACATCAAGCGCTCTATGGTAGCATCCAATCTCGCTGTTCTACCAACTTCGCCTGAACACCGACTGCCGGTGCTCCACCTCAGGTACGCTGGATCACATGCCAAGCTAAATGCGGCTCTTTTGTTTTTAAAAAGACATGAATTTTAGCTTCCATCGTTAATACCTTGCCATGTACGGACAGTCTGCAGATTTTGCAAACAAAAAGGGGAAGCCTATAATGATGAGTGATGACTATGGTATTATATCCATCTAATTACCAGAATTAAATAGGCGTGTAGTATAGAGAGGGACATGTCAAGTTTACTATGAACTCAAACAGGACAGGTTTGACAAAAAACACACTTCAGGCTGTCTAATTGATTATTATTTTAGGGAGCAAAGATGCACACCTGCCTTTCTTGCGCTGTGCTGGGTGTATAAAATTTCATTCTGATCACCTTGTGGGTTGGTGTGCTAGATTGCCGTCCTAACATGTTGTCGATTATATCTAATCAGTATACACTATGTTTCTGTGTTATGCTAATGGATTGGAATGAACATAAATTAACCGAGTATATTTACATGGCCTTATACTATGCTTTTCGGCTAGGTTGTTTTCAACTGGAGACAAATCAGTGTCATTGTCATGCATGGAAGAAGCGCTCGACCTTATTACTAACTAACATGTAAACAGCTGTGTTGCCTTCCTAGTCCGATCATGGATTTTAAGCATACTACTAACGACATGTTGGCGAGTGTGGCAGGTTTTACCTAATTCAAAACATGGCCAGTACTGATTTTCTAGCCTTCACGTTGCCAGTATACCCCATCTAAATTTCTGAAGTTTATGGACAGTACAACTAAATTTAGCAGCTGTTGCTAGTGAAACACAATTGGGTAGAGCAAATTAATTGCTGTTGTACTAAAATCAGTAGGTTCAATTGGTTTTTGTGCAGCAGGAGGGAAGAAATTATATTACCTCCGTACTAAATACTTATCTTAGATTTGTCTAAATACGGATGTGTGTAACACTAAAGCGTGTCTAGATACATCCATATCTAGACAAATCTAAGACAAGTAATTTGGGACGGAGGGAGTATATGGTACATGCGAACCTGGTCATTTTATGTGATTTGTTGGACGACATTATGTATTTGGTTGTCAAATAGTTCTGTATCAGCAGATCCCTCTGTGGGTTCTGCAGGTGTATTGCTAATAGGTGTGTGGCTGGATGATTTTGAGAGATGATGTATTTGAGGTCTGGCGCTCATTATAATTGTGTGCTGGTAACAAGGATAAAAGTGAAATTCTCCTGAGTTGCATTTAATGTGTATGAGCCTACTCAGCATGAGCTTAACAGTTAGCGTTTTTGTGGTACTTACCTTGCTTGCCATATGTTCATATGGTTTCTTTGTTAAATGCACAAGGTATACTTGCTGTGATATGTCTTAGCACTTCTATAAGCTGACACAAGGTATGCTGATTGTAGTTATATTGATTCAGTTTAACAACAATGGTTGATATAGTGACAAAATTCCATTGTTGTATATAGCATCAGGATTTTTACAAGAACTTAACACCTCTTTTCTCAACCAGAATTTCAAATCATAGACGATGGGTGCTGAACTGCTAGAATATTTATGTCCTCGTTGCAATGCATATGCATATGTGCTAGTTTATTCCAAAAGAGAATCATGCTTTTTTGAAGGAGACTAGCTTCTATAGACTTGCATATGTTTGTAACGTTTCCTTTTGCTACCTTGTCAAAGTGCAAATTTCCAGTTATTTTCGTGTGCCAATCCATTTATAAGCTGTTGTATGCTACAGTTTCGAACGAACTACGGCAAATGTTGTGGTGATGAATCCTTGTTATTATTTACTGAATTTTTTGCCCTCCATCGCGCAGTTCAAAGGTTGGCAGATGCTTACTATTATGCTTTGGTCTATATGTAGGTTGTTGCTCGAGTATTTCTTATTGCAGACCATGCTGTAGAGACACATAAACCGCTACTGCTGCTTCTGCTTTGTGACATTTTCAGATCCACAGGTAGTTTAAGTCTAACTTGCTGCTGATGTTAGGCCATATACCCAATAGATATTCAAATCTTCTATGTGCTGCATGGTAGATGCACTCTCACGCACCATCTTGGTGGTTGCACAGTGTCTAGTTACAATTCTTTGTAAGGTCATTAGTAAAACAGGCAAGTGTAACTCCCTTTTCCCCTCATTTCCTACAGATAGATCTGCTGATGAATTTAAGTTTTCATTCACCAACTTCAAATACTCAATTCCTCGGAGATGAGGATCGTTCTGCAGCTCATGTGAGTTCACTCCATAAGCATGATACAACATGCATGCATATTTGTTTGCACCTTATCATTAATATCTTCCTTTTGAAATTGCAAACATAGCTATTTATTTCAGTTACAATTTGTTATGGCGCTGCTAGAAGGAGGACGCGAGAGGGCCGGCCGGGGGCCTTTCTGCCCACGGCCGGGCAAGAGGGAAGGGATTTCCTTCTTAATTCTTGCTTGATTACATTGATACATCTCCTCTCTTTATATAGAGAGGTTTACTTGACTCCCAAGCAAGGCTTACTTGACCCCTAAGCAAACGGTTCTTATCTCTAATTAACCCTAAGACTAACGGGCCCATTAGGCCCATTACATACTCTAACACTACACCCCCACCTGGACATGCAGCTTGTCCTCAAGCTGCAGCCTAACCAACTTATAACCATGACTCGA
This sequence comes from Triticum aestivum, assembly GCF_018294505.1. NCBI lineage: Eukaryota > Viridiplantae > Streptophyta > Magnoliopsida > Poales > Poaceae > Triticum > Triticum aestivum. The sequence goes on along the minus strand of NC_057809.1, from coordinate 541,698,117 downwards.
CGCAACACAAACCTAACACCTAAAAACAAGCCTTTTACATCTCGGCTTGTTTTATTATTCTCAACCTGAAATGAACTGGGACGCTTTATTTTGGACCCCTTAACAAAAAGTGGACACCATCCGCACGTCGGACGTGCACGTGTACAGCCACCTGGATCCCATGGACACCATCTAGACAAAAGAAGTGCATGTGTAGGACCACCTGGAAGTGGTCGCAAGAGTGACCAGCAGAGGCGCTCTCGCGGCGGCCGGTGACGGAATGCAGTGGTGCTACGTGGTGCGCTGCTGTCGGTGACACCATGGCTTCTTCCTGCCGGACGGCTGTTGGTCTGCACCGCATAGGGAAGAGTGGAGGGCTTGCGATGGAGAATGACGAGGAGGGATGCGCCTCCCCAACCGCCGATGTCGCAGACTTTGAGGTCGTTGTCCGCGGGGAAAACAGCATGCCCACTGCCCGTGGGGGAAACCACATGCCCAAGATCCCCGGCGCAACGGATGAGATCGAGGTCCTTTGCGCAGCGAAGGGCAACTTGGAGGAGCGGCAGCTGCAGACCACGCATCTCCCGCACACGCCGACGCGCTAGGAGGCCGCGCACAGTAGCCTGTAGCCTCACCGCCGCTGACACGTGGCGGGTAGCGATCCAAGACGGAAGCGGTGACGACGACGATAGGGACTGGACTTGGTGGAGCGGGACTCCCGCCGGCGCGGTCGATGCGGGCCCGGAGCTGACCGATGGTGGCTGCTGCAGCTGCAGCGGCTGCGGCGGTGATGGTGGCGCACCGGGCAACGGCAGCGGCTGCTGCGGCGGAGCGCCGGGCGAGGCCGCCAGGAGCGGCGGCTGCCACTGCAGCCAGGGCTGGGCGGTGGTGGCGATGGATGGAAGCTGCAGTGGTTGCTGCAATGGTCCGACGAGCGCGGCGAAGGCCGCCTGGTGTGGCGGCTGCCACGGCAGCCACGGCGGCGCGGGGGCGGCGATGGGCGCTGGAGGCGCGGCGGGAGCCAGCGCCGGCCACTGCGGGGCGGCGCCGGGCGACAGCTGCAGCTGGGGCAGCAGCGTCTCAGCGAATGCCGCGGAGGCCCCTGGATGCGGCGAGTACCATGACAGGGCCAGCGGCCCGGCAGGGGCGGCGGCGGCCCGTAGGGGCTGGCCAGGTACAGCCGGATCCCCTGGACGGCTGTGACAAGGTCGTTGAGGACCCCGGTGATCTCCTCCGAGGTGTAGACGGCGGACGGAGGTGCGGTGGAGGGCGCCGGCATCTGGGCGATGGCGGCGCCAGAGGATGCGACCAGCGGCGTGGACGGGGAGGGCAGCGGCGCGGTGTAGATGGCCAGCGTCCCGATGGTGACGGTCGGTAGCGGAAGCGACAGGGTGGGCGGCGACGAAGCCATGATCGAAACCAAGCTACCTGATACCAAATTGTTATGGCGCTGCTAGAAGGAGGGCGCGAGAGGGCCGGCCGGGGGCCTTTCTGCCCACGGCCGGGCAAGAGGGAAGGGATTTCCTTCTTAATTCTTGCTTGATTACATTGATACATCTCCTCTCTTTATATAGAGAGGTTTACTTGACTCCCAAGCAAGGCTTACTTGATCCCTAAGCAAACGACTCTTATCTCTAATTAACCCTAAGACTAACGGGCCCATTAGGCCCATTACATACTCTAACACAATTACTTCTATAAGTTTTTGTCAAAGTTCGAAAGATTTTGTATTTTCCATCATGTAATGCACGCCCTAGGTTGGAATAGAGATTGCCTTCTGGATGATGGTGATAGTTAAGGCACACCCTTGTATTTACGTATGATATTATAGAGTATAATCATAGGCCAGACATCTAGTCAAACCTACATACGATTTCTAAAATGATATAATTATAACTGTAAACCTACATCAGAAGAATCCACAACACGTGTACTAGCAGTGCAGTGAAGAGGATTAGGAGGAATCATCTGGGAAACCTTAAATGACAAGTGAGGTGAGGTAGCCCGAGGTAACAAACAAGGTGGTGTGGCGGGAAGACATGGTGGGATGGGTGGAAGAGGGCAATACATGAGTGGTAGGTGTATCGAGGAAATTGAGGCAAAAAATATTGTTAATGTGGGAGGCCAAAGGAGACGATGGACCTGGATAGAAATGACGAGACTCACGAAAAGTCACATATCGAGAAATGCGCATCCGGCTACCGATAGGATCCCAACACCAATAGCCCTTGTGCTCATCGCTAGACTCTAAGAAGACACATTTAGCAGGCTGAGCAGTCAGTTTGGGGCGTTCACAAAGGTAATAAGAACGCTACAAACGCAATAGAAAAAAAGAAGCGTTGAGTAGTCACGAAACGACCAAAAAGACGCTTGAGAGGAATCTCACCCTGTAGAGCAGAGGAATGGTGAATGTTGAGATAAGTTGAAGTAGAAATAACCTCAACCCGAAAGTGAGGCGGAAGAGAGACGACGACCATCAACGCACCGGCCACCTTTGTCTTAACCTTCTAGATCCACTTACAAGTGATGTCGGAGGAAGAGAAATGAGATCCCACGCGTTGATGCGGGCAAGAGTATCGATCTTCGATGCCATCACACGATGCCATTTAGGATGAATAACAAAGTCACAATAAGAAGTCATCTCGGGAAGAGCCTCGGGAAGAGCGATGCAATAACAATATCGGTCAGTAGGCAGAAGCGGGCGAGCTCGAAAGCCATAAGTAGTCTGAGCTAGAGGTAGTGCGTTGCCAACAGAAGAAGACATAGTAGTCGAGGGAGACGGCTCATGAGAAGAATCCACAACAAACAGACGATCAGTGTATCAGAGTCTGAGGATCATGGTGAAAAGAAGAAACATGAAAAGAGGAAGTGCCAAGAGTGTCTCTACTAACGACGGGGGGGGGGGGGAGTACCATCGGTAGTAAGAACATGAACAAGAGAATCTAAAGGTGGAATGGAGGGCAAGTTAGAATGATCATAAGTTGTATGAAAAGACGCCTGAGTACCAAGGATCCATGGAGGTGTACCTGATATTGTAAAAAAGTGGTCTCTCCGTGCCACTAGGGGAAGTAGGAAAACTTGCAAAGCCTATCGATGAAGAACCAAAATAAGCAGCTTACAGACACCTACGTCGTGTAATCAATTTCCAGGGTAGCCAGGGGCTCAACTGAAGAGGTCGATGAAGAAGCATCATGTGATTAAGAACCAGAAATGGTCTTTTAGAAGTGATTGGGGAAGAAGCATCATGTGATTAAGAACCAGAAACAGTCTTTTAGAAGTGATTGGAGATCGTTCCAACCGGTTTTTCCGTTTCTTATTTTTATACATTTCTCTATATCTTTGTTTTGTTTTTCTTTGGTTTCTTCCTGTTCGTTTTTTCATTCCTTTTCTTTCTTAAATCTTTTGAACATTTCTCAAATTTATGAACAAATTTCAAATCATGAACTTCTATTAAATCCGCAAACAATTTTTGAAATTGCTAAAAAGTTGATTTCCCCAATGTTCTTCAAATTCATGAATATTTTTTGAATTTTTCTAACCTTTTCCTATTCATAAATACTTTTGTATATGTGAACATTTTTCATAGACATGAACAGTTTTGGAATTTGTGAATCGATTTTAGAATCCGTGAACATTTTTTGAATTAGTCGCCAACATTTTTTGAATTCCTGGACATTTTTGGAAAAATGTGTGAACTTTTTCTCAAATGTGTGAACATTTTTGGAATTTGTGAGCATTTTCTTGGAATCTGCAAACATTTTTTGAATTTGATGCAAACATTTTATGAATTCATGAACTTTTTTTTGAATAGATGAACATTTTTTGAATATGTGACATTTTTTAAATTCCTAAACATTTTTTGAATTCATGAACTTGTTTTGAATACGTGAACATTTTTTGAATATGTTAATGTTTTTTAAATATGAGAAAATTTTTGGTATCCCCAAACTTTTTTTGAATCCGTGAACATATTTTGATTTCACCATGAACATTTTTTGAATTCATCAACATTTTTTGGACTCATAAACTTATATTGAATTCGTGAATATTTTTTTGAATTCGCAAACATATTTTTTGAATTTGTGAACTTTTATTGAATTCACAAAGACCTCTTTCAAATTTGCCTTTCATGTTAGTAGATTCTGAAAATATGTTGTGATGTATAAAGAATTACAGTCAATGCTATGTTTAGTGTTTCGGTCAAATTAGTATTTGAAAGCAGTGGTTAAAAGTTTGCCAAAAAAGGAGATTATCATTTGGCCTTGATAGACGATGACTATATCTCACTGCTCGGTCCTGTTTGCATCAAAAGCGTGTCCCACTTTGGAGAAGAATACACCAACCATTTTGGTAGTGGGCCGAATTCATCTCAACGATTATGTTTAGGCCTCATTCCCCTAATACGCTAGTCATAGTCTCCTTCCTTGTATTTTTGTTAGTCTCACTCACAAACACATTGATCCACGAGTGGGAATTCCAACAGCCATGGCGGCATTGTTCCCTCCATGAGAGAATGAAGGCTTTAGCGACATCGTGTGAGAGGCATGAAGGCTCTAGCGACATTGTGTGAGAGGCATCGCAGCTAGCGAGTTTGCCACCATCCTAGCCACAACGACAATGCCGCAAAGCATATATTGGAGGGTAGAGGTGCACTTGAACAAGGGCACTGTACTTTGTTTCTTCTTTCGGGCAAGTGGCAGCTAGATAGATAAGTCTCCTAACAAGATGAAGGTAACACGTCGGATCAGACAAAGTGTCACCATTGGTGCGTGGAGGTGAACATTAAGCTCCATGGGAGTCTCAAAGTGCGCTCATCAGTAAGAGCGGCACAAGCAAGAAGATTTTGGATTACTTTTCTTGAGCAAGAAGAGATCGTAATCCCAAGAAAGTAGCGGAGAGGGCCAAGATCAGGCATAAGAAACTGTTCACTAAGACGTGCCTTCATAATTCCAGCGACAACCACCACAGAGGCAAAACACTCGAATCAGGTGCTAGGGCTTGCTTATAACTCCATAGAGCAAGGAAGAAGACATAGCATGTCATCAGGAACAGAATACCCAAGTGGTGGTTGCATGTAAACCTTCTCACGTAGCTCACCATTAACAAAGGCATTCTTAGCATCAAGCTGGGCCACAACAAAAAGTGTTTGAATAGTGGTCATATGGTTCACAGAAGCAAAAAGTCTTATCGGAATTAAGGCTATGCTCCTGCTGAAAGCCACCAGACACTAGATGAGCTTTGTAACGCTCAACAGAGCCATCCGGGCGAGTCTTAACCTTGTAGACCCCTTATAAGTGATGGGATGAAGGCGAGGAGGAAGAGAAACAAGATCCCACATGTCGGTGCGCTCAAGGGCATCAACCTCTTTTGCCATTGCAACATACTGGGATGAACAACATCATGATAAGAAGCCGACTCATGAACAGTAGCACTAGCGCTTGGAAGACCAAGGTGGTCAACTGATGGAAGGCGAACGAGCACGCAAGCCATAAGTAGGCTGAGACGGGGAAGACGGCATATTAGTAGACACATCTACAACACGTAAATGACGTGTATAAAAGTGATCTCAGGTGATTGTGACAAGGAAGCCACCGGTGATGAAGGTGTTGAATTTTGTGATAGGCGAGGTGTGGAAATCATAGGAGATGATGTTGGATTTGCAATAATTGAAGAAGCATGACCAGTATGATGAATGGATAAGGGCATAACAGGAGTGTTGGGAAAAGTCGGGAAAGAGATATCCTCCGTCGAAAAGGTTAGGAAGGTGGACGCGAGTAGAACAGACGAGACTCATCAAGTCACATCTCGAGAAATAGGCATCAGATGACCAACATGATCATAACAGAGACCCCCTATGCTCATCGTTGTATCCTATGACGGCACACTCAATAGGCCGAGCAGTCAGTTTGGTGCCTTCACGAGGGGCAAGGACTTAGCAAACACAACTAAACAATTGAAGCGCTGATAATCAAGAAATGATGAGACACTTGAAAGGAACGCCACCCTATGGAGCTCTGGATGGCCGAAGGTTGATGAGCTAGATGGAAGTGGTGATAGACTCGGCCCAGAAGTGCAGCGGAAGAGAGCGACGACCTTCAACGCATGAGCCGTCTCAAGAAGGTAACGATGCTTGTGACGCCATTTTGAGCATGAGCACCAGGAAGAGATTTGAGAAAGAACTCCATGCAAGAGCTTGGAGATATACTCTCAAGCAGAGTCATCACATAACACAACAGGTGTTGAGAAATGAATGTGAACCATGGCAGCAAAACACTTATATATAGATAAGACTTCACTATGATAAGAAATAAAGTACATCCAGGTGTGTGGAGAGGAATCATCTATAAAGATAATATACCAATGACGACCTCAAGGCGATAATGCCATTGCTGAAAATAACTGGTAAACAAGGCAACGGAGGCGGAGAGATTGGCGGTAGTGGCAGCAGATGGATTTAATCCAGCATCCCATGTGCATGTGCACTCTTCGTTCCCCGTTGATCCGGCTTGGTGTTCTTGTCCTGTTTGCAGGTTTTGTGTCACGCACTTGATTAAGCATCCCACGTTCTAATATTGTGCGCCCTTGGCCTTGACGATAGGTAGCGCCGTGTTCTCGGGCATGTCCCGTGGGTAAAATCCAGGTATGCGCCGATTGTCTGAGCTCCTGCTCACCATTGGTGGTGCTCGAGCGTGCGGTTATGGTGTGGCCCAGCAAGGGAACACGGGATGTGGGATCGAGACAGTACACATAGCAACCCGCCACCAGGCAAAGGATGCCCATCCAGACTTTTATAGGGAGCGGAGGTGGACACAAAGGTGGATGTTGAGCACCATAGGAGTCTGAATAGTGCGCTCACAAGTAAGAGTAGCACGAGCAAGAAGATCCTGGATATACTTCTCTTAGGAAATAAAGAAGTCAGAGGTAGAAGAAACCTCAATCTGAAGGAGGTAGTGACAAGGACCAAGATCAGACATAAGAAACTCACTATGACGAGCCTTCATAAAGGCAATGTAAGAGTCATCGCCAGTGATGATTGACATGTAGAAGTAGTGTTCGACCATGAGTTGAATGGTGAAGCGGCATTGGGTGGACGAGGTAATACTTGAGTGATAGATGTATCGAGGAAATTGATGGAATAAATGTCGCTGAGGGTGGGGGGGGAGATGATGGACCTCGATAGAAAGGACCGAGACTCATGAGAAGTCACAAACAGAGTAATGCGCATTCGACTGCTGATAGTATCTCAACACAAATAGCCCTCATCATTAGACTCTAAGAAGACGCATTCAGCAGACAAAGCAATCAAGTTTGGGGCGTTCACAAAGGTAAGAAGAATGCTGCAGATGCAATAGAACAAATGAAGCGTCGAGTTCACGAGAACAACCAAAAAGACACTCGAGAGGAATCTCATTGTAGAGGAAGGATGAATGTTGGTGAGATAGGTCGATGTAGAAATAACCTCACCCAAAAGTGTGGCAGAAGAGAGGCAATGACCATCAACGCACCAGCTTCTTAAGATGACGACGCTTGCGCTCAACAACACCATTCTGAGCATGAGCACTAGGACAAGAGAACTGAGCTAGTGTGCCATGCTTAGCAAGGAATCTACGCAGCAAATGAGAGATATACTCACAAGCAGAATTTGCATGGAAGACAAATAATAGGAGTGAAGAAAATTGGGTACGAACCCTGGCGACAAACTTCTTACAGATAGATAAGACCTTACAACAAGAAGGCGTAAAATATATCCCTGCGCGCCAAGAGAAATTGTCTATAAAAGTAGTATAGTAGAAATGGTCGACTTTCGATGTAAAGGGAGTTGGACCCCAAATAACAGAGTAGAGATTGAAAGGATGTCGAGACACAGTCTCGCTATGAGGATAATCTAATCGAACCTATTTACCAAGTCGACAAACTTGACAATCTAAAGACACATCGCTAGAGATAGATCCAACAAGACCACATCAAAACAAGGATGGATGACGAGAGCCACACAAGTGAAACAAAATGATGATGCCACCTAGAGGCGCTAGACGAGGTATTAGATGCGGAGAGATTAGCGATGATGGCAACAAAGGGAAGGTGAAGCCAGTCAAGATTGGAAGGACGCGAGATAATCTCGCTATGAGGATGAGCTAACCGAACTTGTTACCAAGTCAACAAACTTGACAGTCTAAAGACACATTGCCAAAGATAGATCCAAGAAGACCATACCAAATTTTTTCCACGTTCGAGAACTTTTTTCAAATTTGTAAACTTTTTCCAAACCCATGACCTTTTTGTTCTTCCAAATTCACGTACTTCTTATACTGAATTCATGTTTGAAAGCCATAGGAAGGGTACAAACTCCCGAACTTTTTTTCTTCCAAATTCACAGTGGCGTTCGAGCATTTGGCTATTGTGGCATCCATCAAGGGAACACAGACGTAGTATCAAGGAAGGGCACAAAACAACCCACAGCCAGGCAAAGGATGCCCAACCAGACTGGCAAGGAGCGGAGAGTGCATGGGAGGTGTGAGGGAAGAGGGCACTTGGAGGAGAAAGACATTCTTGACATCAAGTTGAGAGACATACCAGCGGCGAACAAAAACCACAACAAGAATTGTGCAACGAGTGGCCATGTGTGCCATAGGAGCAAATGCCTCGTCGTGGTCACGACCATGTTTCTGCTGAAAGCCATAGGCCACTATATGAGCTTTGTAACGCTCAAGAGAACCATCTGTATTAACCTTGTAGACCCACTTATAAGTGATGGGACGAGCATACAGAGGAAGGGAAATGAGATCCCACGTGATGGTGCGCTCAAGAGTAGCAATTTCCTCTGCCATCGCATGCTACAGTTTAGGTTGAACAATGGCGTCACGATAAGAAGTCGTCTCGAGAAGAGCAGCCTAGAATAACCACATTGGTCAATAGGCAGAAGCGGGTGAGCGCGAAGCCATACATAGGTTGAGCTGGAGGTGGTGAAGCCGCAGGTGATGATGGCGTGGGTCTACAACAGTAGTGCGGGAATAACAGTAGGATGGGTGGACGAGGGCAATACATGAGTGATAGGTGTATCAGGGACACTGAGTAAAGAAATATTTTCATTGGGGAGGCAAAGCAGAGGATGGGTGTGGATAGAAAGGACGAGACTCATCAAAAGTCACTTACCGAGAAATGCACATCCGACTATTGACAACCCTTGTGCTCATAACTGTAACCTAATAAGACACATTCAACAAACTGAGTAGTAAGTTAGGTTGTTCACGAGTAGCAAGAAGAATGTAGCAAACGCAACGAAACAAGTGGTAAATGTCCAAATGAAGATATCGTAGAGCACGGAGGAGGCGACTAGCGTGTCGAAGTGGGAGTGTAGACAAACTTACTTGGAATTTGACGGGATATGAAATGTCCGGGCGAGTGACATCTAAATAGACAAGACTGTCAACAAGATGACAATAGTACATTAGATCAGACAAAGCCTCATCGTTAGAAGTACAGAGGTGGATGTTGGGGTCCATAGGAGTCTCAATAGTGCGCTCATCGGAAAGAGCAACACAAGCAAGAAGATCCTAGATATACTTCTCTTGAAAAGAAAGAATAAACCTCAATCCCAAGGAAGTAGCGAAGAAGACCAAGATCTTAAGAAATTATTCGGTAAGACGAGCCTTCACAGAGGCAGTGTCCTTAGAGTTGTCGCGAGTGATGATCACATCATCGACATATAGAAGATTTTGACCATGAGCGTGAGGTGGATATAAATTGCAGATCATGAGCATTTGACAAAACCGATTGTAGTCACCACTGATACGGAACACTGAAATCAGACACAATGAGTTTGCTTAAGGTCATAGATAGGGCGACGAAGACAACAAATCATGCCATCAGGAATAGGATACCCAGGTGGAGGCTACATGTAGGCCGACTCATGGAACTCACCATTAAGAAAGACATTTTTGACATCAGCTCAGAGACAAATCAGTGGCGAATAGAAGCCACAACAAGAAGTGTGCGAAGAGTGGTCATCTGGGGCATAGGAGCAAATGTCTCATCATAGTGGCTACATGTAGGCCGTCTCATGGAACTCACCATTAAGAAAGACATTTTTGACATCAGCTCAGAGACAAATCAGTGGTGAATAGAAGCCACAACAAGAAGTGTGCGAAGAGTGGTCATCTGGGGCATAGGAGCAAATGTCTCATCATTAGTCACGACCATGTTCGTGCTTAAAGCACGAACCATACTACGAGCTCTTTAATGCTCAAGAGAACCACCAACATCTTAACCTTCCAGACCCACTTACAAGTGATGGGATGAGCACGAGGAGCAAGGGAAATGAAATCTCACGTGTTGAGAGAAATTGTCTATAAAGGTAGTAATAGTGATGGCCTCCTTTCGAGGCAAAGCGAGTCGGACCCCAGATATTAGAGTGAACAAGATTGAAAGGACGTCGAGACACAGTCTCACTATGAAGATAAGCTAACAGAACCTATTTACCAAATTGACAAACCTCATAGCATAAAGACACATCACTAGAGATAGATCGAAGAAGACAGACAAACTAAGGATGAGAGACGAGATCTACACAAGTGACCAAAACGATGATGCCAGAGCTGGTAGACGAGGTAATAGAGGCGGAGAGATCGGCGTCGACGATAGCTGAGGGAAGGTGAAGCTAGTCAAGCTCCTAGAGGCCCTAGGAGTCACAACATTAAGGGCCAACACCAAGTAGTGTACCCGTGTGACGACCCTAATCCTAACCCGCTTGGCTCCCGACCAAACGTCAGAAGTTTATTTTTTTCAAATTTGCAAAAAATTATTTCCAAATTCATGACCTTTTTTTTCAAATTCATGAACTTCCTCCAGAATTCGTGCGTGAACATTTTTCGAGTTCCTGAACCATTTCAACTTTGTGATTCTTTTTTCCAATTTGTGAGCATTTTTCACCCCTTTCCCATGCCAAACCTTATTCAACGCTTAAGTCACCAGGTTCTATTCTTTTTGGTAGAAAGCGCACACCCTGTTCGACCTTCGGCCTTGGACCATTTACTTCGCACCGCACGCTCGTATTTTTCTTTTTCTCATGTTACAATTTTGGGAATCTTTTTGGGCCTTCTTCAAGGTACCCTAGGTTTTTTGGGCCGTTTTTCGTGTGTTTTTACTTATGTATTGACCGTTTTTAGTGGGGGGGGGCATGGGAGAGTATGGACGTGGATAGAAAGGACGAGACTAATCAAAAGTCACATATCGAGAATTGCGCACTTGACTATCGATAGCCCTGGTGCTCATCACTGTAACCTAAGACGACACATTCAACATACTGAGTAGTTAGTTTGGTGCGTTCACGAGGAGAAAGAACATAGCAAACATGTTGAATCATTTGGTAAGTGTCCGAACGAAGATAGCATAGAACGTGGAGGTGACTAGTGGGTTGAAGCGGGAGCGTAGACAAACTGACCTAGACTATGATGGGATATGAAATGTTCGGGCGAGTGAGATCTAAATAGACAAGACTCCCAACAAGATGACAGTAGCGCGTCAGATGAAACAAAGGCTCACTGTTAGAAGCACAGAGGTGGACGATGAGGTCTATAGGAGTCTGAACAGTGTGCTCATTAGTAAGAGCTGTTGGAAATATGCCCTAGAGGCAATAATAAATTAGTTATTATTATATTTCCTTGTTCATGATAATCATTTATTATCCATGCTAGAATTGTATTGATAGGAAACTCAAATACATGTGTGGATACATAGACAACACCATGTCCCTAGTAAGCCTCTAGTTGACTAGCTCGTTGATCAATAGATGGTTACGATTTCCTGACCATGGACATTGGATGTCGTTGATAACGGGATCACATCATTAGGAGAATGATGTGATGGACAAGACCCAATCCTAAGCCTAGCACAAGATCATGTAGTTCGTATGCTAAAGCTTTTCTAATGTCAAGTATCATTTCCTTAGACCATGAGATTGTGCAACTCCCGGATACCGTAGGAGTGCTTTGGGTGTGCCAAACGTCACAATGTAACTGGGTGGCTATAAAGGTACACTACAGGTATCTCCAAAAGTGTCTCTTGGGTTGGCGCGAATCGAGACTGAGATTTGTCACTCCGTGTGACGGAGAGGTATCTCTGGGCCCACTCGGTAGGACATCATCATAATGTGCACAATGTGATCAGGGAGTTGATCATGGGATGATGTGTTACGGAACGAGTAAAGAGACTTGCCGGTAACGAGATTGAACAAGGTATCGGGATACCGACGATCGAATCTCGGGCAAGTATCGTACCGATAGGCAAAGGGAATTGTATACGGGATTGATTAAGTCCTTGACATCGTGGTTCATCCGATGAGATCATCGTGGAACATGTGGGAGCCAACATGGGTATCCAGATCCCGCTGTTGGTTATTGACCGGAGAGTCATCTCGGTCATGTCTGCATGTCTCCCGAACCCGTAGGGTCTACACACTTAAGGTTCGGTGACGCTAGGGTTATAGAGATATTAGTATGCGGTAATCCGAAAGTTGTTCGGAGTCCCGGATGAGATCCCGGACGTCACGAGGAGTTCCAGAATGGTCCGGAGGTAAAGAATTATATATAGGAAGTGCTATTTCGGCCATCGGGACAAGTTTCGGGGTCACCGGTATTGTACCGGGACCACCGGAAGGGTCCCGGGGGTCCACCGGGTGGGGCCACCTGCCCCGGGGGCACATGGGCTGTAGGGGGTGCGCCTTGGCCTACATGGGCCAAGGGCACCAGCCCCTAGAGGCCCATGCGCCAAAGGGACGAGAGGAGGGGAGAGTCCTAAAGGGGGAAGGCACCTCCGAGGTGCCTTGGGGAGGATGGACTCCTCCCCCCCCCCCTTGGCCGCACCCTTCCTTGGAGGAAGGGGCAAGGCTGCGCTCTCCCCCTCTCCCTTGGCCCTATATATAGTGGGGGAGAAGGGAGGGCAAGAGACCTAAGCCCTGGCGCCTCCCTCTCCCTCCCATGACACATCTCCCTCCTCCCGCAGCGCTTGGCGAAGCCCTGTTGGAATCCCGCTACTTCCACCACCACGCCATCGTGCTGCTGGATCTCCATCAACCTCTCCTCTCCCCTTGCAGGATCAAGAAGGAGGAGACGTCGCTGCTCCGTACGTGTGTTGAACGCGGAGGTGCCGTCCGTTCGGCGCTAGGATCATCGGTGATTTGGATCACGACGAGTACGACTCCATCAACCCCGTTCTCCTGAACGCTTCCACGCGCGATCTACAAGGGTATGTAGATCCACTCCTCCCTCATTGCTAGATGACTCCATAGATTAATCTTGGTTACACGTAGGAAAATTTTGAATTTATGCTACGTTCCCCAACAGTGGCATCATGAGCTAGGTCTATGCGTAGTTTCTATGCACGAGTAGAACACAAAGTAGTTGTGGGCGTTGATTTTGTTCAATATGCTTACCGTTACTAGTCCAATCTTGATTCGTCAGCATCGTGGGATGAAGCGGCCCGGACCAACCTTACACGTACGCTTACGTGAGACCGGTTCCACCGACTAACATGCACTAGTTGCATAAGGTGGCTGGCGGGTGTCTGTCTCTCCCACTTTAGTCGGATCGGATTCGATGAAAGGGGTCCTTATGAAGGGTAAATAGCAATTGGCATATCACGTTGTGGTCTTTGCGTAGGTAAGAAACGTTCTTGCTAGAAACCCATAGCAGCCACGTAAAACATGCAAACAACAATTAGAGGACGTCTAACTTGTTTTTGCAGGGTATGCTATGTGATGTGATATGGCCAAAGGATGTGATGAATGATATATGTGATGTATGAGATTGATCATGTTCTTGTAATAGGAATCACGACTTGCATGTCGATGAGTATGACAACCGGCAGGAGCCATAGGAGTTGTCTTAATTTATTTATGACCTGCGTGTCAACATAAACATCATGTAATTACTTTACTTTATTGCTAACCGTTAGCTGTAGTAGTAGAAGTAATAGTTGACGAGACAACTTCAAGAAGACACGATGATGGAGATCATGATGATGGAGATCATGGTGTCATGCCGGTGACAAGATGATCATGGAGCCCCAAGATGGAGATCAAAGGAGCTATATGATATTGGCCATATCATGTCACTATTATTTGATTGCATGTGATGTTTATCATGTTTATACATCTTATTTTCTTAGAACGACGGTAGTAAATAAGATGATCCCTCATTAAAATTTCAAGAAAGTGTTCCCCCTAACTATGCACCGTTGCGACAGTTCGTTCGTTTCTAAGCACCACGTGATGATCGGGTGTGATAGATTCCAACATTCACATACAACGGGTGTAAGATAGATTTACACATGCAAACACTTAGGTTGACTTGACGAGCCTAGCATGTACAGACATGGCCTCAGAACACAGAAGACCGAAAGGTCGAGCATGAGTCGTATGGTAGATACGATCAACATGAAGATGTTCACCGATGTTGACTAGTCCGTCTCACGTGATGATCGGACACGGCCTAGTTGACTTGGATCATGTAATCACTTAGATGACTAGAGGGATGTCTATCTGAGTGGGAGTTCATAAGATGAACTTAATTATCCTGAACATAGACAAAAGGTCTTCGCAAATTATGTCGTAGCTCGCGCTTCAGTTCTACTGTTTAGATATGTTCCTAGAGAAAATTTAGTTGAAAGTTGATAGTAGCAATTATCCGGACTAGGTCCGTAAACTGAGGATTGTCCTCATTGCTTCATAGAAGGCTTATGTCCTTAATGCACCGCTCAGTGTGCTGAACCTCGAACATCGTCTGTGGATGTTGCGAACATCTGACATACACATTTTGATAACTACGTGATAGTTCAGTTAAACGGTTTAGAGTTGAGGCACCAAAGATGTTTTGAAACATCGCGAAACATATGAGATGTTTCGAGGGCTGTAATTGGGATTTCAGACTTGTGCCCACGTCAAGAGGTATGAGACCTCCGACGATTTTCTTAGCCTGCAAACTAAGGAGAAAAGCTCAATTGTTGAGCTTGTGCTCAGATTGTCTGAGTACAACAATCATTTGAATCAAGTGGGAGTTGATCTTCCAAATGAGATAGTGATGTTTCTCCGAAGTCATTATCACCAAGCTGCTAGAGCTTCGTGATGAACTATAATGTATCGGGGACATATATGATGATCCTTGAGATATTCACGATGTTTGACACCACAAAAGTAGAAATCAAAAAGGAGCATCAATTGTTGATGGTTGGTGAAACCACTAGTTTCAAGAAGGGCAAGGGCAAGAAGGGATACTTCATGAAACGGCAATTCAGCTGCTGCTCTAGTGAAGAAACCCGAGGTTGAACCCAAACCCGAGACTAAGTGCTTCTGTAATAAGGGGAACAGCCACTGGAGCAGAATTACCCTAGATACTTGGTAGATGAGAAGGCTGGCAAGGTCGATAGAAGTATATTGGATATACATTGTGTTGATGTGTACTTTACTAGTACTCCTAGTAGCACCAGGGTATTAGATACCGGTTCGGTTGCTAAGTGTTAGTAACTCGAAATAAAAGTTACGGAATAAACGGAGACTAGCTAAAGGTGAGCTGACGATATGTGTTGGAAGTGTTTCCAATGTTGATATGATCAAGCATCACACGCTCCCTCTACCATCGAGATTGGTGTTTGCGTTGAGCATAGACATGATTGGATTATGTCTATCGCAATACGGTTATTCATTTAAGGAGAATAACGGTTACTCTGTTTATTTGAATAATACCTTCAATGGTCTTGCACCTAAAATGAATGGTTTATTGAATCTCAATCGTAGTGATACACATGTTCGTGCCAAAAGATATAAGATAGTAATGATAGTACCACCTACTTGTGGCACTGCCACGTAAGTCATATCGGTATAAAACGCATGAAGAAGCTCCATGTTGATGGATCTTTGGGCTCACTCGTTTTTGAAAGGTTTGAGACATGCGAACCATGTCTATTGGTGTATATGCATGAAGAAACTCCATGCAAATGGACCGTTTGGGCTCACTTGATTTTGAATCACTTGAGACATGCAAATCATACCACATGGGCAAGATGACTGAAAGCCTCGTTTTTCAGTAAAATGGAATTAGAAAGCAACTTGTTGGAAGTAATACATTTTGATGTGTGCAATCCAATGAGTGCTGAGGCATGTAGTGGATATCGTTATGTTCTTACTTCACAGATGGTTTGAGTAGATGTTGAGTATATTTACTTGATGAATCACGAGTCTGAATTATTGAAAGGTTCAAGTAATTTCAGGGTGAAGTTGAAAGATCGTCGTGACAAGAGGATAAAAGATCTATGATATGATCATAGAGATGAATATCTGAATTACGAGTTTGGCACAGAATTAAGACGTTGTGGAAATTGTTTCACAACTAAATACAGCCTGGAACACCATAGTGTGATGGTGTGTCCGAACATCATAACTGCACCCTATTGGATATGATGCATACCATGATGTCTCTTATCGAATTACCACGATAGTTTATGGGTTAGGCATTAGAGACAACCACATTCACTTTAAATAGGGCACCACGTAATTCCGATGAGATGACACCGTATGAACTATGATTTAGAGAAACCTAAGCTGTCATTTCTTAAAAGTTTGGGGCTGCAACGCTTATGTGAAAAAGTTTCAGGCTGATAAGCTCGAACCCAAAGCGGATAAATGCATCTTCATAGTACACCCAAAAACAGTTGGGTATACCTCCTGTCTCAGATTCGAAAGCAATAAGGGATTGTTTTTAGAATCGGGTCCTTTCTCGAGGAAAAGTTTCTCTCAAAAGAATTGAGTGGGAGGATGGTGGAGACTTGATGAGATTATTGAACCGTCTCTTCAACTAGTGTGTGGCAGGGCACAGGGAGTTGTTCCTGTGGCACCTACACCAATTGAAGTAGAAGCTTATGATAGTGATCATGAAACTTCAGATCAAGTCACTACCAAACCTCGTGGGATGACAAGGATGCGTACTACTTCAGAGTGGTACGTAATCCTGTCTTGGAAGTCATGTTGCTAGACAACAATGAACCTACGAGCTATGGAGAAGCGATGGTGGGCCCGGATTCCGATAAATGGCTTGAGGCCATAAAATCCGAGAGAGGATCCATGTATGAAAACAAAGTGTAGACTTTGACAGAATAGCTCGATGGTAGTGAGGCTGTTGAGTACAGATGGATTTTAAAAGGAAGATGGACAATGATGGTAAATGTCACCATTAAGAAAGCTTGACTTGTCGTTAAGATGTTTTCCGACAAGTTCAAGGAGTTGACTACGATGAGACTTTTCTCACTCGTAGCGATGCTAAAAGTCTGTTGGAATTATATTAGCGATTACTGCATTATTTATGAAATCTTGCAGATAGGATGTCAAAACATTGTTTCCTCGACGTTTTTTTTAGGAAAGGTTGTATGTGATACAAACCGGAAGGTTTTGTCAATCCTGAAAGATGCTAATAAGTATGCAAAGCTCCAGCAATCCTTCTAGGGACTGGAGTAAGCATCTCGGAGTTGGAATGTATGCTTTGATGATGATCAAAGATTTTGGGTTTATTCAAAGTTTATGAGAAACTTGTATTTCCAAAGAAGTGAGTGGGAGCACTATAGAATTTCCGATGAGTATATGTTGTTAACATATTGTTGATCGGAAATGATGTAGAATTTCTGGAAAGCATGCAGAGTTATTTGAAAAGTGTTTTTCAATGGAAAACCTGGATTAGGCTACTTGAGTATTGAGCATTAAGATCTATAAGGATAGATCAAAACGCTTAATAGTACTTTCAAATGAGCACATACCTTGACATGATCTTGAAGGTGTTCAAGATGGATCAGTCAAAGAAGGAGTTCTTGCCTGAGTTGTAAGGTATGAAGTTAAGACTTAAAGCTCGACCACGGCAGAAGAAAGAGGAAGGACGAAGGTCGTCCCCTATGTTTTTGTCATAGGCTCTATACGGTATGCCATGCTGAGTACCGCACCTGATGTGTGCCTTGCCACATATCTGGCAAGAGGGTACAAAGGTAATCTAGGAGTAGATCACCAGATAGCGGTCTAAATTATCCTTAGAGGAATAAGGATATGTTTCTCGGTTATGGAGGTGATAAAGAGTTCGACGTAAAGAGTTACGTCGATGCAAGCTTAACACCTATCCGGATAGCTCTGAGTAGAGATACCGGATACGTATAATGGAGCAACGATTTAGAATAGCTCCAAGTAGAACAGTTATTTGGAATAGCTCCAAATAGAACGTGGTAGCTGCATCTAGGAGATGACATAGAAATTTGCGAAGTACATACGGATCTGAAAGATTCAGACCCGTTGACTAAAACCTCTCTCACAAGCAAAACATGATCAAACCCAGAACTCATTGAGTCTTAATCACATGATGATGTGAACTAGTTTAGTGACACTAGTAAACTCTTTGGATGTTGGTCACATGGCGATGTGACCTGTGAGTGTTAATCACATGCCGATGTGAACTAGATTATTGACTCTAGTGCAAGTGGGAGACTGTTGGAAATATGACCTAGAGGCAATAATAAATTAGTTATTATTATATTTCCTTGTTCATGATAATCGTTTATTATCCATGCTAGAATTGTATTGATAGGAAACTCAGATACATGTGTGGATACATAGACAACACCATGTCCCTAGTAAGCCTCTAGTTGACTAGCTCATTGATCAATAGATGGTTACGGTTTCCTGACCATGGACATTGGATGTCGTTGATAACGGGGTCACATCATTAGGAGAATGATGTGATGGACAAGACCCAATCCTAAGCCTAGCACAAGATCATGTAGTTCGTATGCTAAAGCTTTTCTAATGTCAAGTATCATTTCCTTAGACCATGAGATTGTGCAACTCCCGGATACCGTAGGAGTGCTTTGGGTGTGCCAAACGTCACAACGTAACTGGGTGGCTATAAAGGTACACTACAGGTATCTCCGAAAGTGTTTGTTGGGTTGGCGCGAATCGAGACTGAGATTTGTCACTCCGTGTGACGGAGAGGTATCTCTGGGCCCACTCGGTAGGACATCATCATAATGTGCACAATGTGATCAAGGAGTTGATCACGGGATGATGTGTTACGGAACGAGTAAAGAGACTTGCCAGTAACGAGATTGAACAAGGTATCGGGATACCGACGATCGAATCTCGGGCAAGTATCGTACCGATAGACAAAGAGAATTGTATACGGGATTGATTAAGTCCTTGACATCGTGGTTCATCCGATGAGATCATCGTGGAACATGTGGGAGCCAACATGGGTATCCAGATCCCGCTGTTGGTTATTGACCGGAGAGTCATCTCGGTCATGTCTGCATGTCTCCCAAACCCGTAGGGTCTACACACTTAAGGTTCGGTGACGCTAGGGTTATAGAGATATTAGTATGCGGTAACCCGAAAGTTGTTCGGAGTCCCGGATGAGATCCCGGACGTCACGAGGAGTTCCAGAATGGTCCGGAGGTAAAGAATTATATATAGGAAGTGCTATTTCGGCCATCGGGACAAGTTTCGGGGTCATCGGTATTGTACCGGGACCACCGGAAGGGTCCCGGGGGTCCACCGGGTGGGGCCACCTGCCCCGGGGGCACATGGGCTGTAGGGGGTGCGCCTTGGCCTACATGGGCCAAGGGCACCAGCCCCTAGAGGCCCATGCGCCAAAGGGACAAGAGGAGGGGAGAGTCCTAAAGGGGGAAGGCACCTCCGAGGTGCCTTGGGGAGGATGGACTCCTCCCCCCCTTGGCCGCACCCTTCCTTGGAGGAAGGGGCAAGGCTGCGCCCTCCCCCTCTTCCTTGGCCCTATATATAGTGGGGGAGAAGGGAGGGCAAGAGACCTAAGCCCTGGCGCCTCCCTCTCCCTCCCATGACACATCTCCCTCCTCCCGCAGCGCTTGGCGAAGCCCTGTTGGAATCCCGCTACTTCCACCACCACGCCGTCATGCTGCTGGATCTCCATCAACCTCTCCTCTCCCCTTGCTGGATCAAGAAGGAGGAGACGTTGCTGCTCCATACATGTGTTGAACGCGGAGGTGCCGTCCGTTCGGTGCTAGGATCATCGGTGATTTGGATCACGACGAGTACGACTCCATCAACACTGTTCTCTTGAACGCTTCCGTGCGCGATCTACAAGGGTATGTAGATCCACTCCTCCCTCGTTGCTAGATGACTCCATAGATTGATCTTGGTGACACGTAGGAAAATTTTGAATTTATGCTACGTTCCCCAACAAGAGCATCACGAGCAAGAATATCTTGGATATACTTCTATTGGCAAAATTAAGAAGCCATCAGAGGTAGAAGAAACCTCAATCCCAAGGAAGTAGTGAAGAGGACCAAGATTAGGCATAAGAAACTACTTGGTAAGATGAGCCTTCACAAAGGCAATGTAGTCAGAGTCGTCATGAGTGATGATCATGTCATCGACATATAGAAGATTTCGACCATGAGCAGAAAGGTGGGTATAAATTGCAGATCATGAGCACTCCCCAAAAACCAACCATAGTCACCATCGAGATGAAATGCTCAAGCTAGGCATGATGGGTTTGCTTGCAATAGACATGGCGATGAAGAAAACAAATCATGCCATCAGGAACAGGATACCCAGGTGGAGGCTACATGTAGACCGTCTCATGCAACTTGCCATTAAGAAAGCCTTTTTCGACATCAGCTGAGAGAAACCAGTGGTGAATAGAAGCCACAACGAGAAGTGTTCAAAGAGTGGTCATGTGGGGCATAGGAGCAAATGTCTCATCATAGTCATGGCCATGTTCATGCCTAAAGCCTCATACCACAATACGAGCTTTGAAACGCTCAAGAGAACCATAAGAGTCTTAACCTTGCGACCCACTTACAAGTGATGAGACGAGCACGGTGAGAAAGGGAATTGTGTTCCCATGTGTCGGTGCACTCAAGAGCAGTAATCTTCTGTGCCATCACTTGTTGCCATTCAGGGTGAGCAACAACATCACAATAAGAAGTCGTCTCGAGAAGAGCGACACTAGAATAACCATAGTGGTCAATAGGTGGAAGCGGTTGAGTGTGAAAGCCATAAATAGGGTGAGTTGGAGGTGTTGCATGGCCAACAGAAGGAGACATGGTAGTCGAGGGAGATGGCTACTGAGAAGATATGAAGAATCTTGAGGAGCTTTAACCCAAGGAGGAGGCACATTCAGACCACAATATGAGCTTTGTAACGCTTAAGAGAAACCATTAGAGTATTGTAGACCCACTTACAAGTGATGGAGCGGGCATGGGGAGGAAGGGATATGTGATCCCACGTGCCGATGCACTCAAGAGCAGCAATCTCCTGTGACATCACATGCTGCCGTTTAGGATGAACAACGTCACGATAAGAAGTTGTCTTGAGAAGAGCGGCTCCAGAATAACCATAGTGGTCAATAGGCGGAAGCGGTCGAGCGCGGAAGCCATAAACATGATGAGATTGAGGTGGTGCATGGCTATGGGAAGGAGACATGAGAGTCGGGGGAGATGGCTAATCAAAAGAACTATTAGTCTTAAGAGAACCATTACAGTCTGAACCTTGTAGACCCACTTACAAGTGATGGGACGAGCATCGTGTTCCCACGTGTCGGGCGCTCAAGAGAAGTAATCTCCTATGCCATCGCATGTTGCCGTCCAAGATGGGTAACAATGTACGATAAGAAGTGGTCTTGAGAAGAGCAACATCGGAATAACCATAGTGGTCATTAGGCAGAAGCTAATGAGTGTAAAAGCCATAAATAGGGTGAGTTGGAGGTGGTCCGTAGCCAAGAGAAGGAAACATAATAGTCGAGAGAGATGGCTATTGAGAATAAGATATGAACAATCTTGAGGAGCTTCAGCCCAAGGAGGAGGCTCATTCAGACCACAATATGAGCCTGTAATGCTCAAGAGAAACCATTAGAGTTTTACCTTGTAGACCCACTTACAAGTGATGAGACGGGCACGGGGAGGAAGGGAAATGTGATCCCACGTGCTGATGCACTCGAGAGCAGCAATCTCTTGCGCCATCGCATGCTGCCGTTCAAGATGAGCAACGTCATGATAAGAAGTTTCAAGAAGAGCGACTCCAGAATAACCACAGTGATCAATAGGCGGAGGCAGCAAAGCGCGGAAGTCATAAATAGGGTGAGCTGGAGGTGGTGCATGGCTAAGGTAAGGAGACAAAGTAGTCGGGGGAGATGGCTAATCAAAAGGAGATATCAAGAATCTTGAGCTTCAGCCGAAGGAGGCACATTCAGAGCTGGTTGAGGGTCATCTACAACTTCTCGAGTACAATTCTCAAGCACTTGCTCTAACCTTTCTTGCTTTGGAGCATTGCTCTTGGATAGCTCAGAGAGCTCTTTCATCTGAGTGAGGATGGTGATGTAAGCTTCTTCATGGGAAAAGCTTTTTGATGAAGCCCATGAGCAAGGAGGTAGTAGATACATTTTCTTCATCAGGCAAAAGAATCCACAACACATGGGCGACCAATGTAGTAAAGAAGAGGATGAGGGGGAATCACCGGGGAAGCCTCATGGGACGGGCGAGGTGAGGTAGCCTTAGGCAACAAACGAAGTGGGGAAGTCACAAGTGATGACGACGTGCGTCTACAATAGTAGTATGGGAAGACACGGTGGGATGGGTGGATGAGGGTAATACATGAGTAATAGGTGTATCTGGGAAATTGAGGAAAGAAATATCTTCAATGGGGGAAGTACATGGGCGATGATAGAAAGGACAACCAGAAATGTGCCTCCAACTACCCATAGCATCCGAACGTCAAGGGCCCTTGTGCTCGTCGTTGTAACCTAAGAAGACACATTCAATAGACAAATAGTTAGTTTGGTGCTTTCACTGGGGGCAAGAAGAAGTAGCAAACTCAATGAGAAAGGATAAATGTCCAGATGAAGATATCATAACACATGGAGGAGGTGACTCTAGTGGGTCAAAGTGGGAGCACAAACAGACTGACTTAAAGTGTGAAGGAACATGAAATGTCTGGATGAGTGACATCTAAACAGAGAAGACTCCCAGCAAGATGACAATAGCTCGTTAGGTCAGACAAAGGCTCACCGTTAGAAGCACAGAGGTGGACGTTCAGGCCCATAGGAGTCTCAACAGTGCGCTCATCAGCAAGAGCAAGAAGATCCTGGATATACTAATCTTGGGAAATAAGAAGCCATCTGAGGTAGAAACCTCAATCCCAACAAAGTAGCGAAGAGGACCTCGATCAGGCATAAGAAACTACTCAGTAAGACGATCCTTCACAAAGGCAATGTACTCGGAGCCGTTGCAACTGATGATCATGTAATCGACATAAAAGAGTCTGACATTGGGCTGAAAGGTGGACATAAAGCGCAGGATCATGAGCACTCGCCAAAAACCAACTGCAGTCACCATCGAGACAAAACGCTCAAGCCATGCACGATGGGTTTGCGCCATGGAGAAAGTGACGAAGACATCATATCATGCCATCAGGAGCATAATACCCTGGTGTTGGCTACATTAAAACAAACATTCTTGACATCAAGCTAATAGACAGACCAATGGCGAACATAAGCCATAGCAAGAAGTTTGCAAAGAATGGTCATATCCCTTGCCATTGCCCGCATTGTAGGCTGATGCCTCTGGACAGGGATTGATGGACCTGTAGTAGCTACTTTAAGATGCCTCCCTGTGTTGTTGTGGCTACCTTCCTCTCCTCATTAGTGGGGTGTTGCCTTCTAGTTGCTCCCTAGCTTGAATAATGGCGAGGTTGAGGCCCATGGTCATGGGAGATGATACGTTCAGTGGTGACCGTGAAGGGCTGATTCGTGTAACTCTCTTCATACTCCATTGATGTTCCCTGCTCTTGCCGTGTGATGTGAGATTGACAATCTTCTCTCTCTGTGTAAATTTGCTAGGAGTTGCATGTTCTTAGATTCGTTATACTCATGTTGATGCAAAAGAAACAATCAAGTTGTAGGGGTGCACATCGTTCATATGTTGGACCAAATGCCGCACCAAAATCGGTCAAAGTCAAACGAAACTAGTCCTCCATGATGGCATCGACAAGAGTTGTGGTCTTCACCAGATCACCCACTCCAACTTGCATTAGATTGTGTGCCGTTTGCTTCATCATCAACCATGTTATTTTCATTAAAGTTAAGCTTAGAAAGGGCAGCTTAGTCTATATTGCTTACTATGGTAGTCAAGTATCTAGAGTACCATGTTCTGAAAACACACACGATGCTTCAAGCTATCCATACACTAAGATTGCAACATAATACCTATGCTCGGGGTTTGCGGCAAAGATGCCAAATTGGCCTATACTGGCTCATTATTATGTTGCAAGGGAATGCACTTTCGACAAATTGTGTCTGCAGTACCCCTTTCTGTCAGTTCAAATATAGGAAAATATATGGGATAAAAACATGACCGTACTCATGTTAGTTGTGCTAGAGTTAGCTTGCGACCATTAGGAATTGATTCTAACTTGCTAGGGGTTGGTCCTAGAGAATAACTTTTTTCTAGATCATGTTACAATGTTAAAATGTATGTCGAGGCAACTCCTTGCTGCAAGGAAGAACGGAAAACATGCTTTCTATCTTCACCAGCATCGTCTTCTTTCGTAATTGTTGGCTCTTTTCCATGGAAGTTCTGAAACAAAATGAGCTGGCCTAAAATCAAAGATCAATATCCAGGTTTGCCTTTGAAATATTATTTGAGAAAAGAATTTCCTAGAAGACAAGTAGAATACATCTAAATTTATGTAAGGAGTCCCAAAACTAGCATAAAGAGTTAACTAATCTCAGATTTGCCTAAAACGTAATTTGGGATGTAGTATTGATGTAATCCTCACTGGACCTCGTGAAAGGCTCCAATTGACTTTTGAATTAAAAGTTAAAAGGGGGGGGCTAGAAATGTACATAGATGGGAATTACATAGGGAATGGGGGTGTGTTCGGAGTCTAGTAATCTAAGGAAGAGAGAGTGAGGGGTGGGGGAGTACAGAGCAAGTAGGGCACTCACAAGAATTAGAGCACTACAGAGTAGCAACAAAGGATAAAATGAAGGGCTCAAGCCTCTGGTTTGCCCTATTGGCCAACATAGCGTCCTTTTTATATCTAGAAAGCCAGGAGTTGTGTGATGGAGGCACACCCCTGAAAAGCTTGTCATCTCATTCCTTCCAAATGCCCCAAGCAACTACTACAAAGACGTTCATAAACATTGGTGCCACCTGAACTAGATGCAATCTGCAGTTACTGTCAGGCCAAACAATACCCAAGGCATTCCAGCACTGAACACGGAATGGGCATTTGAAGAAAAGGTGTGCCAGGCATTCCTCCAGGGGTTATGGCATAAGAGGAAGCTATAATCATCATTATCAATCTTGTAGTGCCTCCTACGCAACATATTTCTTGTATGTAGACGATCAGGCAAAAGGAGTCAAAGAAACATCTTCCACTCCATAGTGCATGTGGTTCTCCATATCCAACGGAATGCATCATCCACCTGCACATCTCTAAAACAATACCTGTAGAATTTGCTGGCTTAAAACACTTTCACCCATATTAGGCACACAACCAAGTGTCAATGACATCCAACGCACGATCAACCTAATGAGTTGCAAGTCTCTGACTTCCTCGCGAGCCTCAATGGATAAGGGTAGATAGAGTGTGAGGCTATTGTTATCTTGTCAGAGATCTTTCCAAAAAAGTACCATTTTGCTATACCCTACAGTGACTTCTATCACACCCCTGTAGATATCCGACAACTGAAGGATGTCCCTCCACCAGAAGGATCCACAGATCAGAGGAGTGTGGGATCTTGTCAGTATAGTATATAGACCAAATTAATTGCACCCATGTGATATCCTCACTATTGTAGAACTTATGCAACTGTTTGAGCAACAAACCTTGGTTCTGCACCTCGAAGTTTATAACACCCAGTCCACCTTTGTCTTTTGGGCGACAGACCATGTCCCAGACAGCCAGTGAGTTCCCCTTGACTCCATCATCATTTTTTATGCCATAGACAATACCTACATAGTTTATGAAGATGTTCAATGATCTTGGGGTGTACCTTCATCGAGCACATCGCATAGATGGCCAAAGATGTAAGCATGGAGTTAACCAGCGTAGGCTTTGAACCATAGTCAAGCAGGGAAGTAGCCGTGTGCAATCTTCTCTGAATAGAAGAAACTAGTGGCATAAGATCCATGACGGAAGGGGCGTGTGGTGCCCAAAGGCAACCCCATGTAAGTAAACGACATTTGTCCCACCACACACTAAAAGATCTGGGCCAAAACAAATGTTTTCTGCATGATCCAAATTGATTGGCACCATAGTTGATTTATGAAAATTAATGCACAGCCCAACAGAAGTTGCATAGTCTGACAGAATAAGTTTCATTTGCTTAGTTTGACTGGGCAGGCCGACATGACCACCATGGTGTCATCGGCATATTGAATCACCGGAGTCATTATTACAGGTTGGAATTGGGAGCTGAATTAGATTTCTGGCATGTGCATCGTTGATGGCTGATTGCAGTAGATCCGCAGCTAGAACAAAGATCAACGACTACAAGGGTTCACCCTATCTGACCCCATGCTTGCAGGAGAACTGTCGGCCCGACAATCCATTGACAACTCAACCGAGCTTCCTGAAGAAAAGATACAGTCAATCCATTGCAACCACTTATCATTGAAACACATGTTCCTCATGATTTGAATCATCGGTTCATGCTCGATCATGTCGAATGCCTTGGCAAAATCCAACTTCAAGAGTAAGCAAGCATGATGTGACACCCGACACTGGTGGATGTATTCGAAAGCCCATGCCAAGCAATCTTGGATGGACCTACTCTTGAAGAACCTGTATTGATTGCGATGGATGATACAAATGATAAGTTTCTGCAGGCAGTTTGCTAGGAGTTTAGTGACCAACTTCTGATAGCAGTTTAGAAGAGATCGGGCGATAATCATTTGCTGTCTGAGGCTACAAAACTTTGGGGATGAGATTGATAAAGCCGGAGTTAAGGCTACTCAAATGTAAATTTCCTTAATACAAATCCATGCAAACCTTGTAGAACTCCTCTTTGACAATGTGCCAACATGATTTTAAAAAGCAACCGCTCAATCCATCAGGTATAGGCGCACGGTCAGCCGGCATGTCCCTCACAACCCGATCAATTTCCTCACTTGTGAAAGGAACCGTTAGCTCCTTGTGGCCATCGACACATTTTAGATAGACGACAGGTCAAACTTCATGTCCACAGGGTTACACTGGCCCAGTCTCTCTTTATAGGTTTGGAACAAGATTGCCTCTTTGCTCGGTAGCTGCAGAATGGAAGAACTTGGTGTTTTAACACTACTGCCATGAAACCATCTAATCGTGTACCTCTTTTTCCAATACTCCTGTTTATATTTTAGCAGAGTCAGGAGTGCTTTTGAGGATGAGACGGAAGTTACTTTGAGGTACCGAGAGCGAACACTTATCCTCGATACCATTCAGCTGAGAGGGCCCAATCACAGTTATCAATGCAGGTGTTCAGACGAGGGATAGTTTTGCTTGACCGGCTATACCTTCCCTTCACTACCATGCTGCCAGTCTCTCCACCTCCGTTGCCTTGCCTACAAGCTCTTTTCAGTAGTGGCATCATCACCTTGGTCATCTGTGAGGCTCATGTCTCTCATCCTTAGTTTGATGTGGCCTTCTTGGATCCCTCTCTGGCGGTGTGTCTTTAGACTATTGGGGTTGTTGATGGCACATCTGTCGAGTGTGTCTTCTTAGTATAGTGATGAGCACAAGGACTATCGTTGTTGTGATCATGTTGGTCGTCGAATACGTATTTTTCGAGATGTGACTTTTGATGACTCTTCTTTCTACCCGCACCCATCTTCCTTGACCCTTTCAGTGGAGGATATCTCTTTCCTCACTTTCCCTGACACATCTATGAGCCCTTGTACATCCGTCCTATTGCCCCTGTGATGAGGAACACTAGATGAGAAGAAAGGAAAACACATGCCATATCTGTTTGGCTACTTCTAGATGCTTCCACTCTAGTGTAGTATTTCTTTTGTTTTCTTTACGCTACCCGCTGTTTCTAGAATTCTCTAGTTATAAGTAGTTGTGAGTAGAGAGATGAATCCTAAATAATGTTTTGTAGAGTGTTCCAGCTATAAGTACAAGTATGTGAAGGCTTCCCAAAGGCCTATAAATAGAGGTCCTCACCTCTACTTTGTAAACCAGATTATGTACCCACTACCTATAATAAAACTTGTTGTTCTCATCTAAGATCTTGGAGTAGATCTTGTGCTCTAGGAGTTCTGGATTGAACTCTTGCCGCCATATCGGCCTACATTCGCCTCTAGAGCGGTATCTAGCGCAACACGTTGAAGTTGTTCCTTCAACACTTGTGTTGTACACATTGTAGCAGCAAAGTGGAGTAGCTCATCCACAACCTTTGTGCTGCTTCAGGTGGTATCAGAGCCTTGTTGACCCATACTAGTTCTTCTGTCCTCTTCGAGAGCAAGCTGCAGCAAGCAATGGATTAATTGGAGAAGATGATGGATGCTGCAGAACAACAAATCAATGAGCTGCATGAAGATCTTAATCGGAGATTTGACCAGCTGGTTGAGATGATAAGAAAGGGTGTCCTCCCTGCTACCAATGAAGGAGATTCATCTAAATAAGTGTTGTCCTCTTCGAGAGCAAGCTGCAGCAAGCAATGGAGCAATTGGAGAAGAGGATGGATGATGTAGAACAACAAATCAAAGAGCCGCGTAAAGATCTTAATCGAAGATTTGACTAGCTGGTTGAGATGATAAGAAAGGGTGTCCTCCCCGCTACCAATGAAGGAGATTCATCTAAAGAAGATGTTCATCAAAGGAGGGGTAATATTGGAGCAAGACTACCACAACAACATGTTGTTTAATGTGTTGCGCTAGATATCGCTCTAGAGGCGAATGTAGGCCGATATGGCAGCAAGAGTTCAATCCAGAACTCCTAGAGCACAAGGTCTACTCCAAGATCTTAGATAAGAACAACAAGTTCTATTATAGGTAGTGGGTAAATAGTCTGGTTTACAAAGTAGAGGTGAGGACCTCTATTGATAGGGCTTTGGAAGCACAAAATCAGAAATATAAACAACTTGCTGATTGCAAAAGGAGGCCAAAATCATTCCAAGTCGGTGATAAGGTGATGGCCTACCTCCAAAAAGAGAGGCTGCCTTTAGGTGTTAAAGGGAAACTTAGGCAGCAAAGGTATGGGCCCTTCTCTATCGTGAGGAAGATAAATGATAATGCTTACATAATAGATCTTCCAAGCGACATGGGTATCTCCTGTAGAAATCTATGGGTAAGCGTCTCAATCTCCATACATGGAGACCCGTTGGGTATATATTGATTGTGGGATGCGGTACAGAAGATAGCAGTGTCAAGGCTAACCATTAGGAGATATTACAGGAGGTTTAGGAGATACTGCCTCTGTCCCATATAAGAACATTTTTCAAGCTATGTTAGCTTCAAAAACGATCTTATATTATGGGACGGAGGGAGTAAAAGACAAAATAAGAAACCTCCTAACTACCTCACCGTGAGCCTCGAGGCCTCAAGGCGTGTTACAAAAGGACACGCTAAAACCTGTACACAATATGTTTAACATCCTCCCTTAATCTGAACTTCTCAAGTTTAGATTACGCTTAAACTCTTCAAATGATTTTGTGGGCAAAACCTTTGTGAATCCATCTGCAACTTGGTCCTTTGAGGGAATAAACCGAATCTCCAGTTCCTTGCTAGCAACCATTTCTCTCATAGAGTGATAATCAGTCTCAATACTATGTTTTGTTCTTGCATGAAAGACAGGGTTAGCGGAAAGATATGTTGCACCAATGTTATCACACAGAGACATGGAGTTTGTGTGTAACATATTCCAAGTTCCTTAAGTAGAGCTTTAACCCATATTATTCCTGCTGTGGCATTTGCTAGTGCCTTGTATTCTGCCTCAGTACTTGATCTTGATATTGTTTTTGCCACTCTGGTTTTTGCCCACTTTGCTTATGCCACTCTAGAAATTGACATTTCACTTTTGCCACTCTTAGCTTTTGATAATATATCACTTTTGCCATTTAGTGGCAAAAGCAAAACTTTCAATGTGGCAATTGTGATACATTGTCAAAAGCTAAGAGTGGCAAAAGTGAAATAAAAAATTATTGGTTTTGCCACGGTATGGCATTTGTGATGTATTGTCAAAAGCAAAGACTGGCAAAAGTGAGATGTCAAATTCTAGAGTGGCATAAGCAAAATTGTCAAAAGCTAGAGTGTCAAAAATAAAGTTTTCCCTCTGATATTGTTGCCTGTTTCTTTGCACACCAAGAAATTAAATTGGGCCCAAAGAAAACCGCAAAGCCACCTGTAGACCTATCATCCAAGCAGCCTGCCCAATCAGAGTCAGAAAAGGCACTAACAAGAGTAGAGGTTGACTTGGTGAAGGTTAACCCAACACTTAATGTGTTCTTAACATATTTGAGTATGCGTTTAGCAGCAGTCCGATGAGCAGAAGTAGGTGCATGAGGAAACTGACACACTTTATTTACTGCAAAAGAAATATCAGGCCTGGTGAGTGTCAAGTACTGAAGTGCTCCTACCAAACTCCTGTATTTGGTGCCATCCTCTTGACTCAAAGGAATACCCTCTACAAGAGACAATTTTTCTGAACTGGAGAGTGGTGTTGGTGATGGTTTACAACCCTGCAACCCTGCCTTGCTCAGAAGATCAGTTGCATGTTTTTCTTGAGAAAGGTGAAGACCACCTTCCTGGTTCTTCTTGACCTCAATGCCAAGGAAAAAGTGCAAGTCACCTACTTCTTTGAGAGCAGAAGTATGTGCATGAAGAAACTGACACACTTTATTTACTGCAAAAGAAATATCAGGCCTGATGGGTGTCAAGTACTGAAGTGCTCCTGCCAAACTCCTGTATTTGGTGCCATCCTCTTGAGTCAAACACCCTATGCAAGAGACAATTTATTTACTGCAAAAGAAATATCAGGCCTGGTGAGTGTCAAGTACTGAAGTGCTCCTACCAAACTCCTGTATTTGGTGCCATCCTCTTGACTCAAAGGAACACCCTCTACAAGAGACAATTTTTCTGAACTGGAGAGTGGTGTTGGTCATGGTTTACAACCCTGCAACCCTGCCTTGCTCAGAAGATCAGTTGCATATTTTTCTTGAGAAAGGTGAAGACCACCTTCCTGGTTCTTCTTGACCTTAATGCCAAGGAAAAAGTGCAAGCCACCTAGATCTTTGAGAGCAAAATCTGATTGCAAGTCTTTCAAGAGAGTCGTTACTGCCTCATTAGATGAACTAGTGACAATGATGTCATCAACATAAATAAGCATGAAGATAACTGTGTTGGACTTGTTGTAAATAAATAATGAAGTATCAGACTTGGAAGGAACAAATCCAAGAGTGTGCAGTTTGGAGCTGAGACGAGAGTACCATGCCCTTGGAGCTTGCTTCAGTCCATAGAGCGATTTATCAAGTTTGCAAACATGGAATGGTTTATCGGGATCTACAAGCCCAGGAGGTTGCTTAATGTAAACTTCCTCTTCCATAACACCATGAAGGAACGCATTCTGCACATCTAGCTGATGAAGGCACCAACCTCGGGACACAGCTATGGATAGAACACGACGAATAGTGGCGGCTTTAACAACAGGACTAAACGTGTCCTCATAGTCGAGGTCGTACCTTTGCTTGAACCCTTTGGCAACGAGACGAGCTTTGTAGAGGTCTATGGTACCATCTGATCGTCGCTTGATGCAAAAAAACCCACTTGCAATCAATTAAGTTTGTACTTGGATGGGAAGGGACAAGATGTAGAGGTTTATGGTACCATCTGATCGTCACTTGATGCGAAAAACCCACTTGCAATCAATTAAGTTTGTACCTGGACAGGAAGGGACAAGATGCCAAGTATGATTTTTCTGAAGAGCTCCAAACTCTTCATGCATGACGTGTTTCCACTTCGGATCAGCAAGAGCCCGAGAAACAGTGCACGGTTCCATTGTAACATCATTAGAAACAATTAAACCATATTTGGTTTTATAATTAACAGGTTCAAGTGTTCCTGTTTGAAGGAGGGTGTGAGGCAGCATTGGAGGCATAGGCACAGGCTTAGAAGATCCAGCGGGGGTGATAGTGATCGTTGCAGCAGATCTGCCTGATCCCGAGGAGGCAGGCGCGTCAGGGCTGCCAGGATCATCTGCGGCATGCGTAGGCATCGAAGACAAGGAAGCCACCGTAGAGGATCCGAGCGAGCCAGCCTGATCCGGCTCAGAGCGTGTGTCGTGCCCGCCTGGCACGACCGTAGTGGGGCATGGGGCCCACCTGGTGAAGAGTCGTGGGGTGGGCGCATAGCACTTAGGCGACGGGGCCCCGACCGCTGATTAGCGCACCGAGCCCACGGGGTCTGACGCCGCAGCGCGTGATTGCATGGCGGGTGTGGGTTGGCGCGAGGGGAACACAGAGGGTTCGACGCGATCCTCCTAGCGCGGGGAGGATCCCGAGGCGGATTCTGTTGGGTCTGGCACGGTCAGGTGCATGGATCCCGAAGGAGATTGCAACAGATCTCCTGTGTCCTCTGCTGCACCATCTGTAGCACTGATTTCAGCACAAAAATGACTTATTTTTGCACCATTTGAACTGCAATTTTTTTCTGTATCAAACTCAGGCAAGGGATTAGGAGCATTAGCCAAAACATGATCATCACAATTATCATTACCCACACGAAGACTTGATGGAAGGAGAAGGATTTCTTTCCGAAGGAGAGCACCGGCATTGGGATGAAGTTTGGCGAATGGGAATTGCATTTCATCAAACACAACATCACGAGAAATGTATACACGAGCGGTTTAGCACCCTTGTGTTGAGCACTATACCCACGAAAAACACACTCCTTGGAACGAAACATAAGCTTGCGAGTATTGTATGGGTGAAGGTTGGGCCAACAGGCGCAACCAAATACATGAAGAGTGGTGTAATCTGGTGTGACATGCAAGAGACGTTCAGTGGAAGTTTCATTGGAGATGACACGACTTGGCCACATGTTGATGAGATGCATGGCAGTGAGAAACGCTTCATCCCAAAATTTTAGTGGCATGGAAGCTGAAGCTAGGAGGGCTAGGCCTACTTCAATGCTATGGTGGTGCTTGCGCTCGGCAGAACCATTTTGCCGATGGGTATGTGGCATGAAATAGGGTGAGAAATACCAATCTTTTGAAAAAAAGAATTCAGTTTTTCATATTCACCACCCCAATCTGATTGCATGGCAATGATTTTGCTATCAAATTTAGGTTCCACGAGAGCTTTGAAGTTATGAAACACTTCGAACACATCAGAACGTTTTTTAAGGAGATAGATCCAGGTGTACTTGCTATAATCATCAACAAAGCTCACATAGTAAGTATGTCTACCAACAGAAGTGGGTGCTGGACCCCAAACATCAGAAAAAATAAGTTGCAAAGGCTTGGTTGACACACTAGTGGAAGCAGATATGGCAATTGATGACTTTTTGCTCTCTGACATGAATCACAAATAGTTTCTGAGTTTTTCTCACCAACAACTGGGAGTTTATTTCTACTAAGAATTTGATGAATAGTAGAAAAAGATGGATGACCTAAGCGACTATGCCACCTTTCAACAGAAAGCTTGATGGCACCATACACTTGTTTATTGAACTGGCAATACTTGGGAAGTAACGCATAGAGCCCTTGCACACAAACACCCCTATGGAGGACTCTCTTCGTGACCTTATCCTTGATCAAAAAGAAGAAAGGGTGAAATTCTAGAAAAACATTATTGTCAAGGGCAATTCAATGGATAGATAACAAAGTTTTGGAAGCATTAGGAACATGCAAGATTTCATTGATCTCAAGGTTTTGATAACTGCTTGACCAATATGGCTAATCTCCATACCTGCACCATTTGCTGCGGTGTAGACTTCATCTTGGCCACGATACTGCTCGTGCATTGTCAGCTTCTCCAGTTCGCAAGTGATGTGATTGGTGGCGCCTGTTTCCATGTACCAGTTGGTATCGACACCATATGACGTATCGGCTGCAGCTGCAATTTTTTTCTTTTGGGCACCATCATCGGCGTAACGCCACAATCCTTAGCTATATGATTTGTCTTTTTGCAAATTTGACATTTACCCTCGTATCCCCCATAGCCTTGGAAGTTGCCCCCCTGTTGCTGCTGTTAGGGGGGAGGGGCGCCAAGCGTTGTTGTTGCCGTTTGGGTGGCCCTAGTGATAGTAGCCGCCGCCACCACCATGATAGCCCCTGCCGCCGCCTTGGTTGTTGTTCTGGTGGTAGTTGCCACCACCATTATAGCCGTCGCCTCCATTGCCGTGGTCGACGCCACCGTAGCCGCCGCCGCCATGGGATCCACCACCGCTTCCCTTCTGGTTGTGGTAGTTACCCTTGTTGCCTCCCCGCCGGCCGCGAGAAGCAGTGTTTGCCGATGACTTGAAGGGGCCGCTGCCATTGCCGTGGAACATCTTGACCCGCTGGTCGAAGTTCGCCACCATGGAGAAGAGGATGTCAACGATGATTGGCTCGGTGCGGACGTCCAGCAAAGAGACAATCGGCTGGTATTCCATGTCAAGGCCCGCAATGATGAAGGAGATGAGCTTTGGCTCTCCGATGGGTTTTCCCGCCACCGCGAGTTCATCAGAGAGCGAGCGCATGTGACCGAAGTACACTGAGGCGGATTGGGACCCCTTCTATGCGTTGGTGAGAGCGGCTCGGATGTTATTGGCGTGAGAGAGGGAGACAACTGAGAACATGTTCCCTAGGGCGCTCCAGATCGCATGTGATCGCTCAAGCGACACAACCTGGACGAGAACCTCCTTGGACAGATTCCTAAGAAGATATGCTACGATTTGTTGGTCCTGGATCAACCAGGGGGCATAGGCAGGGTTCATAGCAACCTAGTCCTTGCCGTCGGTGGTCTTGGTGGTGATTGTTTTGGAGGGTTCTTCGATGGTTTGGTCAAGGTAACTGTATAGGCCGGCGCCCATGATCTGTGATCTAGCTTGGGCGTGCCATAGGATATAGTTGCTGCGTGTGAGAGGTTCAGATGTGTTGTTGTTGAGGCTAGAGGAGATGACAGAGGTGGAAGATGACATGGTACATGAAGGTTGATGGCGCTAGATGTGATGGAAGGGACTAGCTCTGTATACTATGTAGAAATCTATGGGTAAGCGTCTCAATCTCCATACACGGAGACCCGCTAGGTATATATTGATTGTGGGATGCGGTACAGAAGATGGCAGCGTCAAGGCTAACCATCGGGAGATATTACAGGAGGTTTAGGAGATAAAGTGAGATAAAACACAAAATAGGAAACCTCCTAACTACCTCATCGTGAGCCTCAAGGCCTCAAGGCGTGTTACAAAAGGACATGCTAAAACCTGTACACAATATGTTTAACATCTCCAACACTTTCAATGTTGCGGACTTGACTCTCTACCATCCAGAAGAAGCGCTCTATGAAGATAACTCGAGGGCGAGTTCCAAACAACCAGGGTAGAATGATGAGGAACACTAGATGAGAAGAAAGAAAAACAAATGCCGGATATGTTTGGTTACTTCTAGATGCTTCCACTCTAATGTAGTATTTCTTTTGTTTTCTTTACCCTACCCGTTGTTTCTAGAGTTCTCTAGCTATATGTAGTTGTGAGTAGAGAGATGAATCCTAAATAATGTTTCTAGAGTGTTCCAGCTATAAGTAGAAGAATGTGAAGGCTTCCCAAAGCCCTATAAATAGAGGTCCTCACATCTACTTTGTAAACCAGACTATGTACCCACTACCTATAATAGAACTTGTTATTCTTATCTAAGATCTTGGAGTAGATCTTGTGCTCTAGGAGTTCTGGATTGAACTCTTGCTGCCATATCAGCCTACATTCGCCTCTAGAGCGATATCTAGCGCATCACGTTGAAGTTGTTCCTTCAACACTTGTGATGTACACATTGTAGCAGCAAAGTGGAGTTGCTCCTCCACAACCTTTGTGCTGCTTCACCCTGCCTCTCTGACTATTGCAGATCCGGTGTTGCCATCTCGCATGGTTTCCTCACCTCGTTTGTCACAGGATTATGCACCTTCATTTTTTTAGAACATAGACGTCAGAGACGTCCGGCTTTAAATTAATAAAGCCCACAACAATAGGCAGCGTGCAAACAGAGTCTCAAGACCAAACTAAACGGAACCGAAGCTAGGCAGCCAAGTTTCGAAGCAGAGCCAAAAGGCGAGACCGGTGATAAGTGCGTTACATGGCATAGCTAGCCAGAATAGCAAGCACGCAGGCTCAAAGGAAGCAGGACCAAAAGGGCCGCCTATCCCTATAAGGCAGCAGACGGGGGAGGCGACGGGGCTCGGGACACCGAGTAGACTGAGCGGAGCCGAGCGATGGCATGTCGATGAAGATCAGCATCCTGTTGCCTTCCCAGCGGAGCCCACTGCTGCAAGAATAAGATGCATTTGAAGATAACATCAGCGGGGTGGGAGGGAAATGCTCCCTCAATAGTGAACTTGTTATGAATATGCCATATGGCCCATAGCAAGGCCGAAGCACACGTCCACATTATCCGGCGCAAAGAGCCCGGGGTCGCAGATAAGTAAGACACAAGCTCAGAGCGTGAGCGTGGATCCCAATCCACCCCAGCGGCCTCCCTGACCGCACTCCAAGCAAACCGCGTCAAAGGGCAACGAAAAAATGCGTGGTCAGCATCTTCCGCGTTATGACACAAAGCGCACGGTCCGGAAGCAGGGCCATTGTGCTTGGCTATATTAATAGAGGTAGGAAGGCGATCCTGACATAATTGCCAAAGAAAGACCTTAATTTTTAGCGGGATTCGCGCCTTCCAAAGCCCCGAGGCTGCCATAGGGGCATGCCCGCGGCACAACTCCCTGTACATGGACTTGACAGTGAACTTGCCAGAGCCCGAGAGTCTCCAAGAGACCTCGTCTGCGGAGTCCGATAAGCGGACGGTCGCCGTCAAGGCCCGCACGAGATCCCACTCGGCCCGCTCTGGTCCCACAAGCTCCCTTCTGAAGTATATGGGGGGCGGGGAGGCACTGAGGGCCGACGCCACCAGTTGATTGGGCTCAACCGCGATGGCGTAGAGGTGGGGAAACTCCGACCAAAGAGGTTGCTGGCCAATCCACACGTCGTGCCAAAACCGGGTGGAGCGGCCGTTGTTAACCGTAAACCTCGCTCCCCTGGCGAAGTACGGTTTGAGGGATTGGATGGAGGTCCAGAAAGGTGACCCGTGAGGAGACGCCTCAAAGAAATTCCCAAGGGGGAAGTACTTGGCATGAAGTAGGTCAATCCAGAGGCCGGTCCCTCCCTGGGACAGCTTCCAGATCCACTTGCACATAAGTGCAATGTTCATCAGCTTAGAGTTGATGACCCCGAGACCCCCCTGGGTTTTGGGTCTGCAAACGGCATGCCACTTAACCATGTGGTACTTCCGTTTAGGGTCCGCACCTTCCCAGAAGAAACGTGCCCGGGGAGTGTCCATTTTCTTGTGGACACCATCCGCCAACAAGAACATACCCATGGCGAACATGGGTAGGGACGAGAGACTAGAGTTAGTAAGGATTAGTCGTGCCCCTGATGACATAAATCGACCTCTCCAAGGACATACCCGGTCCGCCACCTTAGTGTTGAGAGGTTCCCAATCGGCAATCGAGCATTTCTTCTCTGCGATCGGGAGGCCTAGGTAGGTGAACGGGAACTTTCCAAGCTTGCAATTTAGCAATTTGGCCACCCGTTCGCTTTTGGCCGCATCCATCCCTATGGACACCACTTCACACTTGTGGAAGTTAATTTTTAGTCCGGACATAAGTTCAAAGCATAACAAGATGGCCTTAACCGTTGCTATGCTGTGAGTGTCCGGCTCAAAAAGGAGTAGGGTGTCATCGGCATATTGAAGGTGCGACACCCCTCCAGGGATCAGATTGCCGACCACTCCCCTGATGTGGCCAGCAACGCGAGCTTTGTCCAGCATGACGCCCAATGCATCTGCCACAAAGTTGAAAAGCAACGGTGAGGCTGGGTCCCCTTGACGCAGCCCACGCTTGTTGCGGAAGAAGTTCCCTACTTCTCCGTTCACCGCAATCGCCGTTTGGCCTCCCGAAACCAATTGCATCATACGGTGAACCCATACTGCCGAAAACCCTCGATCCAGAAGGATTTGTCGGAGAAACTCCCAGTTCACTCGGTCATACACCTTCTCGAAATCTAATTTCAGAAGTATTGCCGGCTGGCGGCTACGCTTGAGCGAGTGAACGATCTCTTGGAGGGCCAACGGGCCCTCCAAAATGTTACGACCACGAATGAACGCCGTTTGATTCCTACTAATAATACGATGGGCCACCGGAGACAAGCGCGTAGAACAAGCCTTAGAGCAGATTTTGAACGGGACGTTGATAAGCGCTATGGGGTGGAAAAGTCTAATATTGTCCGCTCCTTGAACTTTGGGGATAAGCAAAAGAACCCCAAAGTTAAGGCGCGAGATGTCTACAGTGCCACGCATAAACCCGTTACACACCTCGAAAATTGGGCCCTTGAGGACTTGCCAAAAAAATTTGAACATCGCCACCGGCCACCCATCTGGGCCGGGTGCCGTGTTAGATTTCATTCCCAGGATCGCCTGGTCGATTTCCTGAGGAAGAAAGGCGAGGCCCAAGCCTTCGTTCTCTTCACCGGAGATGCACCTTCATCTCCGGTGACTTCTCTGTCTCCATCAATCTGAGTCCACCCCGATGATTCCTCGTATTCTTCCATCGTTTCCTCCCTTTTTTAATCGCCGTTCATGTGTTGTGGATGTGTCTACTAATGTGCCATCTACTTCTGATGTGTCATCTTCCTCGTCTCAGTCTACTTATGGCTTGGGTCCTCCTTTGCTTCCACTTGTTCATTACCTTGGTTTTCCAAGCGCCGACCCTGCTGTTCTTGAGTCGACTTCTTATCGTGAAGCTGTTGTTCACTCTGAATGGCAGTTTGCGATGGTAGAGGAGCTTCTACTCTTGGGCGCACCGGCACGTCTGATCTTGTTTCTCTTCCTCCCTGTGTCCGTCCCATCACTTGTAAGCGGTTCTACAAGGTTAAGACTCGCTCTGATGGTTTTCTTAAGCGTTAGAAAACTTGTCATGTGGCTTGTGGCTTTCAGCAGGAGCATGGTCGTGATTACGATGAGACTTTTGCTCCTGTGGCCCATATGGCCACTGTTCGCACACTTCTTGTCGTGGCCTCTGTTCGCCACAGGTTTGTTTCTCAGCTTCATGTTAAGACTGCCTTTCTTAATGGTGAGTTGCGTGTGGAGGTTTATATCCAGCCACCAACTGGGTATTCTGTTCCTGATCATCCGTCTTCATCTCTCTCTCTCTCGCTCTCTCTGGCCTTAAATAAGCCCCTCACACCTATTTTGAGCATTTTGCCCACTGCCACTGCTTTTTCAGCGTGTGCTCATGATCCGGTGCTGTTTGTCCACTTTTCTACTCGTGGTCAGACTCTTCTTCTATATGTTGACACATGATCATCACTGGCAACGACCCCGAGTATATTGCCTTTGTGAATGCCCGTCTTAGTGAACAGTTTCTTATGTCTGATCATGATTTCTATTTCTGATCATTCATTTGTGCAAGAACAAAAGCTCTATTAGTTAGAACTTACAACAGTAGTTCTTGTAGGTACAATTGTTGTTAACCCTAACTTTTAATACTGATGCTACTAACATTTATCTAATTTTAAATTTTGTTATTCAATCTGATTTTAGTACTTACCAGGGAGCACATATTGTTTCCATATGTTCTTTTCCAGTCTTTTGTGATGCCACTACCAACAAACTGTTTATTAAGAAACAGTAAAGCTGCCCCTATTACAGCACCGAACAACGCCCAAGTCCCCCGCGCCCCTTCTCTTGCTTGAGCACAATGCAGCGGCTTGGTCTCAAATACCGCTCCCAAGTCCTCTGTTTATAGGGCCGTACTATGCCTGACCAAGGTGGAATTTAGTACGTGCTTCCCACTATGCCCTACAAGGTTCTTCCTACTGAATTGAATCTGGGAATCCACCCTGAGAAGCAACATCCATCTTCTGATCTTTGTCTTGCCTCCAGTGCAATTTCAATTTGTCAAGTACTGCTCTCGACAAATTACTAGAATGGTGAATGAAAATACTTGGAGGTAGGCTACCAATGGTAAGAATATAGATGTCATGATCTGCCTATAACTATTTTGCTGTACTTAGATTTGATAAGCCGTTTTTAGGCCATACTGCAGCCGAAACGTGCTCCTGCTTGCTGTTGCTAAACATTTTATATTTCCAGATAGGTTATGAGTTAGCCCTGTTTTAGCCAGTTTGGGGCTGCTTGAGTGGATGCACACTAAATCGTAAAAGAAGAGAAAGTCAATAACTGAATATGATGGAAGATGTTGAACTCAGGTTTACACATTAGTGTGCATGATTTGTCAAACAAACATATTATAGCCCTCATGGATGGTACTGTTTGTGCAGTTAGAATGGAACGATGCAAAGAGATTCATGATGTAGAAGAACTTACAAGGGAGGATCTGAACCGCTTTCATTGGAATTTGACGAAATTCCCAACCACATAGGTCACACAAAGTTTAAGCCTCCATGGTATTAAAAATGCCATGTTTGCCAGTCCTCTATTTAGAGGTGCTTTGGCCTCATATTTCTTATGTTATTACGGTATGACAAAAATTATCATTTCAGGTCCTTATCAAATGTGTTTCTCCTTTAAACGTTAGCTTGTTCTCTGTGCATGCTATCCGATTATCCGAAGCAAAACTAATCCTTTGCACCCCAGCGATGGATAAAGACGTGGAGCCGGGTCTGTTTTCCTGGGGACAACCAATCCTTGAGGAGGCCCAGAGATTTGAGGGGTAAGTTAATTTGTTAAGCATCTGAGCAAACAAAGTTCTTATTTTCTAATGCCAATTTACAAGATGTGGTTGTAATTTCAGCTTTTTAGCTTCAGCCTGAAGTCGTACATACATGTATAAGCTTCAAGCATGGCAAAAAATTGATGTGTCAGTGAAATTTCGGTTCAGTTTGCCATAACAATTAATTCTACAAGTTTTCTGATATAAAGTTGCACTACATAGTTTGATTCTGTTATCAATTCGATTTTAGTTTATTCTTTCTGAAGTTTACGTGCGAGTTTCAGCCATATTTTCATAGCGGGGAGAAGCCTTGAGAGTATACATGACTTATTTGTGAATCTGGACGTTACGACTGGTCATATCCAGTATAGTTGTTGAACAAATATTCTGAGCATCCCACCGTCAAAGCATCCTAGCTGCATTTTTCATTCATCATTATGAATAGAGCAGTATAGCTGGGCTAACTGAGGTGAGCCGAATTTCGTTAACATTAACAATTACCCAAGAAGAAGCAACAGCTTAGCCCTTCTCAGCTAACTTTACCTTTGGTTCTCCATCAGTTAGATGACATGATTACAAATTTTACAACACTAATTACAATCTGTTCAATTAGTTTATGTGCCAATGCTCCATTCTGTTTTTCGTATCGCAAATGTCTAAGTCATATCTCTGGCTATACGTGATACATATGTACTTTCAGAAGTCGCACACATCGTCGTTTCCACCGTCCAAATGAATTGTTATATTCAATAAATTTGAGGCTGCCTTGAAGTCTCCACCAAAAGTAAAAAGGTAAAAAAGTCCCACATTACTTCAGAGGTTCATAGACCTTCAGTCAACATGCATATTTGTCTACTGTTATTTAGCTTCGAGGTAGATTTCCATTTCTTGGAGGCTCGAATGGATAAGACATTTCAATTATTATCTTATTTTATATTGTGGTGCAGTATATAACTCTAGAATATTACAACAGTAAAAATATTTTGTTTGTGTTGTTGAAGACCAGCTTAATTTTTTACAGGTGCAATGTGACCTGCTACTTCATTACTTAATTAACTAGTTTCAGATAGGTGAATTTCTTTTTTACCATCCTACAACATTTCTGCGAGAGTATAATTGGTGTTTTTATGTACGTACCAAGCTTGCTGAATGCTCACCATGAAGCTTTCCGCAGTTCACAAGCTCGCCAAGATAGTTGTGCAGAATTTTCAGAATACGCTTCTCTTGCTATTTCTGTTTGGTGGCTGAGGGAATTGCAGCTACAACACTCAGATGGCTGGAAAAACTTATTTTGGTCGTTACATATCAGTTCCTGGGTTCCAGGGGACACGGGCCTTGTCATACTTCCATGTGTCAGAAGGGCCGGATCTTGGCATTCCTGCCCTTACTTCAGAAACAGGAACTGTGGTTAAAATGTTTTCTGTTGAGCACACTTGTTCATCATGCTGTTTCTGAACTGCTTCCGTGTCTTGGTTTCTGAAAGAAAGGCAACCCTCTGCTTGGTCTAGTTTTCTTCTGTTAGTGTTCTCCTTAACACCTGAATATGAAACAGTAAAGAGATTTGGAGAAAATGTATCGTGATAAGATGTAAATTCATATATGCATTTATCACCATTAGACCCGTCAATGAAATATACCACTAGCAATACAAGTTCTAAATGTGTGGGTTCTCATCCAAAACAGAAGCAAGCATCGAAAGCTTCTCCTTTGTAAATTGCAAGCACTTAGAGCATTTCCAATAGAAGATGTAGATGTAAAAATAACTACCTTTTGCATCTCCGAGGCCCAAAAACGCTGCTCCAACAGATGATGTAGATGAAAAAAAAAATACATCTCCACCTCTCGGAGATGTAAATTACAACACCTCGCGGTGTAAATTTGCATCTACTCCTATTGGAGATGTAAAAACGCCTTCGTCCTCCAACCGCCCAACTGCCACTTCTTTCCTCTTCTACACGACCAGCCTCCTGCCCGCCGCCGCCATGGCCGACACCGATGACCCCGCCACCTTCTTCGACTCCGTCGCCGGCGCTTTGACCCACCTTGCCGCTGTCGCCGCCTCCGCGGCACCTTTACCCAACTCGTCCGCCACTGCCGCCATCGCGGCAGCCGCCTTCGTGCCAATTCGCCCCACCCCAGCCGGTTGTTGTCGCGCCGGAGGCTGCAAAGAAGAAGGGGGCCGCCAAGCCTTGCGGTGGAGGCGTCAAGTGGCCGACATCGTGGGGCCGCAACCAGGGCCGGTCCTGGAGTTTGGTAGGCCCCGGGGCGAACTCAAATGAATGGGCTCAGTGGTGACATTGGAGTTAAAAATTGATTCCATACATTAATATATTTTTTATTTTTTTGCAAAGCTACAAGAAAAGGAGTGAATGGACCTGAAGGCTGAAGGTTGTAGTAAATCAGTGACAATCTGTGATTTCTTCACGCTTCTGCTGTCCAGCAATCATCAAGGAAACAAGAAGTCCAGGTCTTCAGGACCAAGTCGGCAGCAACAGATGATCAAACTCTGCTGTAAAAAGAAGATTATAGATGAATCAGTATTCACTAGATTAAGATTGAGGGCTAAGAGAAATTCATCTAGAGATTTACCTTCGTCTCCTGCTAGTCCTTGCGAACGCACCCTATGTGCTAGCATCCGCCGGCGGCCGCTGTCGCAGACTGAGGAACAGGCGACAAAAGGAACCGGCGTCGGCGTGCAGTCTGAGGAGGAACAGAGTCGCTCGCCACTGCCAGTGCGTGTGTGCCTTGAGTTTCAGGCCTCTTAGCTGTTGGGCTTCTGCCTTCTGTATGAGATGGGCCTCCCTATCTACAGGCCTTTATATTTGCATCAATTTATTACGGCCCATATCTATATATACACTGCAAGTAGCAGCACTAGGTCGGGGCCCCTAATTTGGCTGGGCCCTGGGCCGTCGCCCCTGCTGCCCTGGCCCTGGCCGCAACCCGGCGGGCAACCAAGATTGGCCGGCGAAAATGTCCAAGCCAGACGCGGTTTCGGCAAAAATGTGTGGGTTGCTCGGCAAATGTTGATCGCATGAACCCAAATGGTTGCGGTGAAAATGACTTGGTAATAATCATTTGTTATGCATGTGTGCTTTCTTCACTTTTCGCAAATATTGAATTGTTCACTAATTTGATGATGACATCTTTGATTGTTTTCTCGTAGAAAATGATTGCGCAAGGACTATTTCGAGAGAGGAACAACAAAGTAGAGAAGAGGAAGAAGAAAGGAAAAGCTTTCACTTTCCATCATTGCTACAAAGAGCTCAAGGATGATAAGTGGAAAACTAGAGAAGTTTTTGATGCTTCGAAGAAGAAAAGTGTGGTGGTGGATGATGATGAAGATGCCCCAGGTGAGGAGAGAAGGAGTCCCACTCCTCACTCGGCGACCAAATCATATAGGCCTGATGGAACTAAGAAAGTGTTGAAGGGGTCCAAGGCCGGAGACAATGATCTCAAGGATGGATTTGATGCCATTGTCATGGCGAGGAAAGAGTATGCGGAAGAAAAAATTTGTTGAAGCTCAAAGAAATTGAGGAGAGGAGTGAAGCGAAGCGACAGAGGGCGGCGGGCGAGGAGAAGAGGGTGTCAGCCGAAGAGAGGTTGGCAGCGGCCGAGAAGAGAAAAGTTGAGCTTGAGGAGAGAAAGGCGGCGGCCGAGGAGATGAAGATA
The DNA here is from genome assembly GCF_018294505.1 of Triticum aestivum. Taxonomy (NCBI): domain Eukaryota; kingdom Viridiplantae; phylum Streptophyta; class Magnoliopsida; order Poales; family Poaceae; genus Triticum; species Triticum aestivum. The sequence continues at coordinate 541,653,523 of NC_057809.1, read as the reverse complement.
GTAGAGGAGAAGACACTCAAGTTTATGTTCATGGACACATCCACTCTTGATGTCAAGGCAAAGGTGTATGTCAAACTTTGTCGCCACGAAGTGCTCATGAAGAAGCAAATGCTCATGAGAAGCATGACGGGAGGAGGAATGGGAGGTGCCATGGGAGGAGGAATGGGATGGTACATGAACATGATGGGTGGTGCCATGAATGGTGCATTTGGTGGAAACATGGGAGGTGGCTTTGGTGGCAACATGGATGGTGGCTTCAGAGGAATGGGAGGTGGAATGGGAAGTGGCTTCGGCGGCAACATGATGAGTGGCATGGGAGGTGGCTTCGGCGGTAACATGATGAGTGGCATGGGAGGTGGCTTCAGTGGCAACATGACCGTCATGGGAGATGGCAATGAAGGTGCTTCCCGTGGAGTTAGCGGCAATGAGACTTCAACACAAGAAAACATCGAGAAAGAAGACGTTGATGATGATGAGACCACCGTCGACAATGGCACTAGTGAGAACGGAGAGGACGCAAATTGAGTGATGTCTATGTGCATTTTCATTTGTTGGACCAACAACTTTGCTTGAGATAATTGACTTTTGCTTGTAGAATTTAAAACTATGATTGATGATGCACTTTTGTTGCTACAATTATGAAATTTTGATGTGCAAATGTGGCCGGCGGCAGATGAACAGAAGATGCGCGGCAGCCGGCCGGTTTTGCATCTCCGGTTTACATCACCTGTTGGAGTTGCCCTTTTACATCTCCGTTTTGCATCATCTGTTGGAGTTGACTCTTTTTTGAAGATGTAAAAATCACTTTTTGGTGATGTAAATTATACAACACCTATTTTTACATCTTCAAATTTGCATCTTTTATTGGAGATGCTCTTAGTGGTGAGTTAGCATCCTGTGGAGGAATATCCCAATTTTGGGCATAAAGGCCACATGATTCCTTTCCTTTACAACATCGGTAGCATCCTGTCTTGTAACATCATGACTAACATTACTAGAACAGTTTTTGTAGTTGCAATCATTGCAAGATCTACCTGATGCAGAACACTCACAATAACTAGAAATGCTGTCACAAAAGACCAATCAGTATAAAAAAATTCCAAATCGTTGCCTAGCTATTAGAAAAGGTAAGGGACACCAACTGACTTGAGAGAATTAAAGGGGTTCACCAGTAATGCATATGTTGGGAAAGAAAGCAACATCTCGTTAGTGTTGTCGATATTAGAACATTTGTATAGACTTGGTCAAATATAAAGTTTGACTTAGGACAAAACTAGAACTTCAATCAATTTGGAACGTAGGGAGTACTTATTTAGTTATAGCTTCGGCACTATTTTAGATTATCTTTTTGAAAATTCAGTTAAAAATTATCTTGACAATGTAAGATGCAAAGGAACGACCACAACAACCTACAATTTTTTGTTCTTTTTACTTCCATGTTTTCTATTCTAAGTACTCTAAAGACGGAGCCTAGCAAGGAAACTGTTCAACCACAAAACACATAACCCGAACTCTATGATCAAATTATGAAAGAAAATACTACTAAGAAATAACAAGTGTATCGGCTTTCATTTGGAGGTTTATTATACAATATTTTGCTTGTTTGCATTGTGCCCCTTTGGCGACTGGTCAGTGGGTACATGGCAAAGTCATACAGGCATATGCACACGTTATGCACGTAGAACCACAATGACATCTTTCATAGCAAACACTATGTATACAATAAATGAGCATTGATCTTACATGGCAGTAACATGACTTAAGGGAAAAAATATTAACCGTTCAATAGCAACAAAATCCCTTGAGCAAACTGTAAGGGAACCTACATCTTCAGACATTTCAAGTTCTTGGACATGCGGTCTTTCCAACTTAGTGTCCTTTCTGTGGATTCACATGATATTTCACTCCACGGATATCGAGTATTCCATCTCTTGGGGATAGGAAAATTCTCAACAATCAACAAAAATAGTTTCCAGTCAACTCTATTATGCTCTCGGAGGATAACGAGGGAAAACCTGGACACTACTCAATTAACTTGGAAACACATAATACCAACTGTAACTACTCAAGATAGAAGAAGAAACAAGTCCAATGGCCTAGTAGGTAGTTAAAGATTTCAATTCTAATTGTGATCCAAATGTTGGGGCTGGAAAGTAACAATGCGCTGCACAAATTCACCGACACGGCAAATATGCACACTACACAGCCCCTTCCACTTGTGATGAACTTTGAGGACAGCTTCAACCAACAAGTAAGCAGCGGAATAACACAAACAACATGCACAAGTGACACAGGATTTAACGTGGAAAAACCTCCTCAACTTGAGGAGTAAAAAACCATGGATGTGGACCGACCGGTCCATGCAACTTCACTATGAGAATGATGAGTACAAAGTCTGCTCTAGAACCTCTAGAGAGATTTATAACACACTCTCCACGTTGCCAACCGGCAACAGCAACAACAGCCACAAGAAACAAGATTTTAGCAAAGCAGAGTTTACACAGCTTCTGTATCCTCCAGTGTTTTGCAAACTGCTCTTAAACCGCTGAACCAAACAGCACCAAATTTGGCAGACAAGTAGACACACGAGTTCCTGAGATCCCCTCCAAATTTCAGCTCAATCGGACATCGTTTGCCTACCCAAACTGTTCGTCTCCCAAAACTACTTTGTTCTGAAACTGCAGCAGTCAGAGCTGACAAAACCACTCTCAAATCTGATGCTCCACTGACCCAATCCTCAAACTAGCCAACCAGATCGAAGTACTCAAAGTAAGGAACGAGCTCACCAAGTTTGGGGTCGATCCAAGCACGTTTGAGCCTCGAATCACCAGCTTGAACACTGTCTAGTCAGATGCAGCAAATCTGGACAGAACCTTTACTTCTTCTTCCTCTCTCTCTCAGGTTGTGGTTTGTCTTGTGTGTTCTCTCTCACACTCTCACGAATGGCAGCCACCACCAGCAGGGGTGGAGTGGCTAGGGTTTTCTCCTTGCTTCACTTCACTTGGAAGCACTCTCAACCGTTGGATGCAGTGAGGATCAACGGCTGACATGTGTTGGACTTATGGGCTGATGTTGGGCTGCCAACACACCTCCGTGTGGAGGGACTTAGCCCAACAAACTCCCCCTCCCGACATCATGGAGGGTCTCACTGCCTTCTGGCAGCCATGCCAGCGAGCCGGCGGCATACTTCAAGTTTCTTCCTTGTCACCACTTTAGTCAACATATCAGCCCCATTGTCATCGGTGTGAACCTTCTCAAGTTGCATTTTCTTGGAATACAACACATCTCGAATCCAATGATAACGGACCTCTATATGCTTAGACCTTGAATGAAAGCTTGCATTCTTACTTAAGTGGATAGCACTTTGGTTGTCACAAAACAACACATATTTGTCTTGCTTAAAACCAAGCTCACAAGCCAACCGTTTCAGCCACAATAGCTCTTTGCTCGCCTCTATTACTGCAATGAATTCAGCTTCAGTTGTATTCAGTGCCACACACTTTTGCAGCCTGCTTTGCCATGACACCGCTCCCCCTGCATAGGTAACCAAGTAACCTAAAGTAGACTTCCTTCTGTCAACATCTCCAGCCATGTCAGAATCTGAAAAGGCAACCAGCTTGGCTTCACCACCACCAAAGTAAAGTTTCATATTTGTGCTGCCCCGGAGATATCTCAAAATCCACTTCACGGCTTCCCAATGAGGTCTTCCTGAATTGGACATAAATCTGCTCACAGTACTAACCGCATGAGCAATGTCAGGCCTTGTACATACCATAGCATACATCAAACTCCCAACCGCTGAAGCATAAGGAACATGATGCATTTCCTTTTTCTTCTCATCAGTGGTAGGACATTGCTTTCTGCTCAACTTGAAATGGGCTGCTAGTGGACAACTCACAACTTTAGCATTTTCCATCCTGAACTTCTGAAGTACCTTCTCAGTATACTTCTCTTGAGACAAGTACAACTTGTTGCAATTTCTGTCTCGCTCAATTCTCATCCCGAGAATGTTCTTTGCTGGACCTAAGTCTTTCATAGCAAAACATTTGCTCAACTCCTTCTTCAACTTAGCAATCCTAGAGACATTCTTGCCAACAATTAGGATATCATCAACATAGAGCAATAATATGATAAAATCATCACCTGAGAACCTCTGAATAAACACACAATGGTCTGAGCTACACTTCTTGTAGCCTTGCTCCCCCATGACAGTTTCAAACTTCATGTACTATTGTCTTGGTGCTTGTTTCAGGCCATAGAGACTTTTCTTCAGCTTGCACACATAGTCTTCTTTGCCTTTCACAAGAAACCCCTTAGGTTGCCCATGTATATTTCTTCCTCCAACTCACCATGAAGGAATGCAGTCTTCACATCCATTTGCTCAACCTCCAAGTTGAGACTTGCTGCCATGCCAAGGATTACTCTTATGGATGTCATCTTCACAACCGGAGAAAAGATCTCATCATAGTCAATGCCTTTTCTCTGGCCGAATCTTTTTACAACTAGCCTGGCCTTGTACCTTGGATGTGATGTGTGCTCTTCTTGCTTGATTCTGTAGACCCACTTGTTCTTCAAAATTTTCTTGCCCTTGGGCAACTTCACCAGCTCATAAGTATGATTCTTATGCAAGGAATCCATCTCTTCTTGCATAGCATTTTTTCACTCCTTCTTGTGCTCATCTTCCATTGCATCTGCAAAGCATTCAGGTTCTGAACCGTCAGATAATAACACCACGTATTGATCTGAGGGATACCTGCTGGAAGGAATTCGACCCCTGTTGGATCTTCTGAGTGGAGCAGCTGGTGGACTTTCTGGTGCTGGTGCTTCCTGCTGATCCGGATCATCAACTTCAGCATCATACTCTTGTTGCTGCTGCTGGGGAGTATCTTCTTCACTTGCACCACCATGTACATCATCTTGTACGTCTTCTGCATCTGCTTCAACTTGCACGGGAGCTGGAGCTGCAGGAACTGGGTCAGAATCAATCATGTCTTGCTGCCGCTGAGGAGGAACCTGCCCCTTTGTCTTCACAATATCCTCAATTGTTTGGTCTTCAACAAACACAACATCACGGCTTCTTACAACTTTCCTTGCTATAGGGTCAAACAGCTTGTAGCCAAACTCATCACCACCATAGCCAAGAAAGATACAATGCCGTGTCTTCGAATCAAACTTTGACCTTTCATCTTGAGGGATATGAACAAAGGCCTTGCACCCAAAAACCTTCAGGTGGTCATATGAGATGTCCTTGTCACACCAGACCCTGTTAGGAACATCTCCCTGCAAAGGATAACTTGGTGAGAGATTAATAAGATAAACTGCAGTCATCAAAGCCTCACCCCAAAAGTGTTTGCGTAGTTTTGCACTTGACAACAAGCATCTAAATCTCTCCACAATTGTCCTGTTTATCCTCTCAGCAAGACCATTCAGCTATGGTGTCTTCGAGGGAGTAAATTGATGCCTAATACCTTGCTGCTTGCAATATGCATCAAATGGCCCAATATACTCTCCTCCATTATCAGTGCGAATGCACTTGATCTTCTTCTCAGTTTCTCTCTCAACCGAGGCTTGGAATTGCTTGAATATACCTAGTACTTGATCTTTGGTCCTCAAAGTGAAGGCCCAAACTTTCCTGGAAAAGTCATCAATAAAAGTCACAAAGTACTTAGCACCACCAAGAGATCTTACCGACATTTTGCAAACATCGGAATGTATCAAGTCCAGCTTCTCGGGCTTCTTGTGAGGAGGTAGAGTCTTGAACGAAACTTGGTGTTGCTTCCCTGCTAGACAATTTGAATATTTCTTGATGTGAACCCCTTTCACACCCTTCAAAAAAAATTCTTCACTAGCACTTTCACCCCCTTCTCACTCATGTGCCCATGTCTCTTGTGCCATAGAGCACAATGATCATCCTTCTCTAGTGCATTGACAGAAGCACTAAAGAGCTTATCATGAACATGATACAACACTGAGACCATTTTACCTCTTGCAACAATCATGTTACCTTTGGTGAGCTTGTACTGCCCTTTTCCAAAACTGCTCAAGTAATCATCTCCATCAAGCAAACCAACTGAAATAATATTGAGACGAAGTGCCTCAACATGTCTCACAGATTTGAGGACTAACCTTGTACCATTTGCGGTCTCCAAATGCACATCTCCTTTTCCAATAATGGCTGCTCTATCATTGTTCCTCATCTTCACAACACCAAAATCACCTGATATATAGTTAGTGAAGAGTTCTCTGCGAGATGTAGCATGAATGGCACCGTTGTCCGGTATCCAAATCATCTTGTCACCATCCACAAGGTTGACGGTTTCATCAGAAACAACAGTGATCTTCTCCTCAATAGTGGAACCAAATCTGCCCTCATTTTCTTCATGCATAACAAGCATGATGTCCTCTTCTACTGCAGTATGTCGGTGTTCTGGAAACGGGGGTCCCCAGACTTGCCTGCCTGCGGCCTGCGGTGTGGCTCAGGTGGGGGCCCAGCGTGGCCCATCTTCATCAGCCCAAGCTCAAGACCCTCGCGAGGGGCCAAGCCTCGCGGGGCGGACGACGGGAAGCTTCCTCAAGAGCGGCCTCATCAGGCAGGCTCGCGAGGAGGCGGAGAGATCAATGCAAGGGTACCTCGCGAGGATCCCATGACGCAAGCCATGACGATCAAGGCCAGGCGGGCGCCGACCTGCGCAGGGTCCTTGTTTCCCCTTTGGTGCAAAGAGGGCAAGCATAGGCCAAGGTATCAGGCAAAGGTTACCATTTCGGTGCAACGAGACCAAGACCAGTCGGACGGCCGGACGGAGGTCACCGCGGAGCCCAAGACGGCGTCATCACCAGTGCTTTTGGCAGCCGAAGACCACCTTTGGCCAGGATAACTTGTACTAGATGTTCCTCTTCAAAATGGCCAATTGTTGGCGCCCTTCCCGCTCAATTATTCGGGGAGAGGCCCAGGGCCTCTATAAATAGAGCTAGCCTCCACAAAGGGGGGGGGAGGGAAAAAACCCAGTAGAGACTAAGTAGAACACACTGCACCAGCTCAAGAACACCCCTCGCGAGGCTGTTCTTCCCTTGTACTGTCCATCATCAGCCCCATAGGCAATCCACCACACCACACACTGGAGTAGGGTATTACACCACAACGGTGGCCCGAACCAGTATAAACCTCGTGTCTCCTGTGTTGTTCATCATTTTCATCTTAGTTCGCAAGAGAGGATCGGACGTAGATCGGTAGGGGAGAGATCTCCGCGCGCAACCTAGTGTTCGAACCTCAAGGGTCTGCCGGAACCCGAAATCCGACATTTGGCGCGCCAGGTAGGGGAGCGCCGGAATCTTTCTTCCGCTGTTCGCGTGTGATCTTCCGTCGTGTCCATGGCTGACGCTCGTCGGGCTCGCACCGAGTGCCGGGCTGCTCGCGCCACTCGCGTCGCCCAGACGGCGCCCGTCGGCGGCCCCCCTCGTCATTCCCGTCGCCCGCCGCCACCGTCCCGGCGGGGAACGAGCAGCAGGCCATGTCCCAGCATCCTTCGGTGCGGCGGGATGGCCGCACCGCTACCCCGTCGCTGACTCCAGCTGGCTCGTTGTCCCACGCCCGTCACACACCCATGGATGCGCACGCCTCACTACTCTTGGCGCGGGAGCTCCTGCACTATCGCCCCGTCGACGACCTCTACGAGGACTGGCTCGCCCACATCACCGAGCTCGTCAGTGCCGCAGGGGGCTCCCCCTTGCGGTCCCTCTCGCTGCCTCGCCCTCTGTCCCGTGCAGGGGGCAAGGATCAGGAGGCGCCTCCGCCACCTCCTCCCCAAGAAGGTGCCTTGGCTCCAAGGCGCGTAGCCCCTGACCCTCCACGTCCGGCGCCTGCGCAGCAAGAAGGAAGCTGCCAAGAGATCACACGTCCCTGGGAAGGTGCTCGCGCGCTCCAAGCGCCGACGCACCAAGATCGCGCCTCCACGACAAGACCCCACGCTGCTCCCAGTGGCGGCGCATGGTGACCCGCAAGAACAAGTCCAGCACCAGCAAAGGGCGCCGGTGGCCATGGCGTGCTGCCTCGCCTTCACCCCCGAGCTGCGCGGCGTCACGTGGCCAGGCAAGTTCAAGCCTGACCTCCCTCCCGCCTACAATGGCACAGCGGACCCCGTGGAGTTCCTGCAGCTCTACGAGCTGGGCATCGTAGCCGCCAACGGAGACAAAAAGGTCATGGCGAATTGGTTCCCCATAGCGCTCAAGGACGGCGCCCTCACCTGGCTCCTGAACCTGGCTCCCGGCACGATCTCCTCCTGGAGCGAGATGCGCACCCGCTTCATCGCCAACTTCCAGGGCACTCGCGACCGGCCCCCGGCTGTGAGCGACCTGCGCCGCATCAAGCAACAGCCAGGAGAAACCCTGCAGAAGTACATCCAGCGCTTCAACTACGCTCGCCTCAAGATCCCCAAGGTAACTGAAGAAGCTATCATCTCAGCCTTCTCCAACGGCGTGCGCGAGTCAAGATGAAGGAAGAGCTAGCAATCCATGAAGACCTGTGCACATCCCTGGAGCTGTTCAACTTGGCGACCAAGTGCACCAGGGCTGAGGAAGGGCGTCTCTCCCTCCTCGAGCTGCCGGCAGCCGACCCAGAAGAAAAGAAGCTCAAGGCCAAAGACGTGAAGCGCAAGGGGGATGTCGTGCTAGCAGCGGAACTGGACACCAAGCGAAGCAGGGATCAGCCTGAGTCATCCAAGGGCGGACCGTACTGCGTGTACCACGACCTCCCCACCCACAACACCAACGAATGTCAAGAGCTTAGAGCCGTGCGAGATGGGCGAATCGACCGACGCCCAGAGCGCAACGACAGGGGCTATGGCTGAGGAGGAGGAAGAGGTGGCGGACGATGGGAAGACCGTGGCCCTCGCCAGGGATGGCGTGACCGCCCTCGCGAGGACCGCTGGCAGGACCAGCCTCGCGAGGGAGGCTGGAGGGACCAGCCTCATGAGGGCCACCCGCACGGCAATGCAGGCCTCCATCCTCTGCCGCCTCCACCAAGGAGGAATGAAGACCAACACCAAGATGATGGGGCTGGGGGCTTCCAAGAGCCGCGTGCAATTGCTTGCATCTTGGGTGGCGCCCAGGCCCCAGCCTCATAGCGCATCTTCAAGCAGTTTGCTCGCGAGGTGAATGCAGTCCTTCCCAAGCTTGAGGCCACGCGCCCTCTCAGGTGGTCTACGTGCGCGATCACATTCAGTTCCGCAGACCATCTCAAGTGTGTGGCAACGGCCGGAATCCTCCCGATGCTTTGCTCCCCAGTCATCAGCAACGTGCAGGTCATCAGGACCCTCATCAATGGCGGGGCAGGACTCAACGTCCTGTCCGTCGAGACGTTCGACAATCTCCAAGTGTCGTACGACCAGCTTCAGCCGACCAAGCCTTTCTCAGGAGTCACCGATGGTTCCACTGTTCCAATTGGGCAGGTTCGCCTTCCGGTCACCTTCGGGCAACGCAACAACTACGGCACCGAGCTCATCGACTTCGACGTCGCTCACATCCGCCTGCCGTACAACGCCATCCTCGGGTACCCAGCCCTAGCCAAGTTTATGGCAGTGACTCGCCATGGTTACAATGTCCTCAAGATGTCAGGAAGCGGTGGAGTCATCACCATACCCTGTGAAGAAAGGGACGCAGTGTGCTCGCTTGAGCGTGCGTTCCAAGCCGCAGCAATCGAAGACCCAGATCACAGGAGAGGGAGGCCTCCCGAGGCGACCCTCAAGAAGAAGAAGACCTCACCTGGCCCGAGCCACAAGGAGGCAGGCACCTCCGGAGGTATTGCGTCAGGATTCGCGCCCGATCAGGGAGCGCCACCCTCTCACGCATAGGAAGGCGCGCCCGACGCCCTCCTTAGGCGGGGCTCGGGGGCTCTCTCTTAGAGAGCCGCCGACCTTGCCAAGGTCGCGGGGGAGGCGCTCGGGCACCACTTGGAGGGGTGCTTTCAAGCACGCTTCCCTCAAGAAGGTACAAGTCAAAGGAGACCAAACCCTCAGGAGTTCATTGCAAGGAACACCCATGAGCTACAAGAGTCCAGAGTCATGCGCAGCAGCTGCCGCTTACCTGCCGTGGCCCCACATCCAGGCGAGGATGGAGTACTGCGCGTCTGCATCGATGTACTAGGGCTCAACCGAGCTACGTCCTAGGAGCGCCTATGGCCTTCGGCCGTAGGGCGCTGCGGGGGACCACCTCACAGCTACGTTCGCATGCCCTTCGGCCTGCCGAGCACGGTCGCCGCACATCAATGCCTGTTGAGCAGCATTTTGGAGGCTCAGGAGGTCAAGCATCACGCGGTCCTGGTGGAGGTGGCGATGGTCCCTGAAGACCTGCACGCGCCACCGGAGCCTCCCGAGGCCCGTGGGCCTGGGGGCTCATGAGGGCCGACGTCTTCACCCTGCATTGCTCACTTCCTCGGCATCACTTCATCTTCAACAGCACCAGGTGACATCTTTCAGAGTTCTACTTTCAGCTGGGAGCGCCCACAGGGCTGCACCATTCCCAGGCCGCGTGGGTCCGTCCCCGCGGCATGTATCCATTTTGGTTATGCTCTTTACTTACCTTGTTGGGGGCGCCCCTCGGGCTGCATCATCCCCACACCGCTCAGGCCCGACCCAGCGGCGGTTGCTTTTACCTGCGCTTGCTTGAAATTGGATTTCTTCCTATGTGCTTAACATACCTGACCTAATCACCTGCTCGATCGACGTCTATCTGAAGAGCCGCTCGCTCTGGCACGGTGCGTGCGCACGGGTCTGTCCCTGCAGCGTTGATAAATCTGAGTGGTCGAGCTCTGGCCTCGGCAGCCCCGCACGGCGCCACCTCACCAGGCCCTCAGTGCCCTGACCGCTCCCTTGGAGTGACCATAGGTTGGCCGGCGATCGTAACGACAGGCCTTGTTTCTCCTCATGATTGGTGTGCAGGACCTACTCCAGGAGCAACGTTGGGGGCATCGTGAGCTCTCTCTCCCCCTCTTCGACACGGACCGCTTGCACGTTAAAGGAGGGGGGGTACCTGAGCATCGCGACTCATGGGCTCCTACTGGCTCTCCAGCCCTCACCCCCTAGCCTTGACCCACGGCATCGCGACCTGTCATACCAGGGGCAGCTGAGCTCGCTCGAGGGCCGGGACCTGAGGACGTAGAGCGTTAAGGAAAGTGCAGGGGAGTGGGAAGAAGCTCGCGAGGGCCTAACCCAGCACTACCTCGGCCACCGCCTCTCGGGCCGGGCGCCTCTCCGAGGAACTACGTCAGACGCACAAGATAAGTCGCGCCCTTGCAAGAGCTAGACGAACGCAGCGCTAAATCCCCGCCCAGTGCAACTCTGTCACGGCGACGCTACCTTCCTTTCTCACCCAGCAAGGATTGCTTGAGCGCTAAAGGGGACCTCCCGAGCATCGCGACTCGGGGGCTCTTACCGGACCTCGGGCCGCTCACCTCCTGGCCTTGACCACGGCATCGCGACCTGGCATACCAGCGACGGCTGAAGCTTGCTTGGGGACTGGGACCTGTCAGCGTAGAGCGCCAAGTCCTCGTGAGGATAGAAAGGGGGAGCTTAGCCGGAATAGAACGGATACCTCACGCCAATTCATATTAAGGATATAGTATTTACAAAAGGCACGGCAGACGCCTTAGATACCCCCGCAGGGTGTTGCTTTAATTCCTCGCAGGGAACAAAAGGTGCTAGCCCTAAGGGACGCTACTTGCTAGCACATCCCCAAGCGACGCCATCATCAACAGTGGGCTTCCTAGTGACGGCGCCAATCCCATCCAGATCAGTGGCGTCGGCGGCCCGATGCAGCTGCCCCACTCCAAGCGCGGCGCGAGCTCGGAGGCTCGTAGCTGTCGTCGTTCGTCTCCGGGGTCGCGAGGAGTTCGGGGGAGCCGCTGAAGCCCTCAGTCCCTCCGCTGCTGCCTGAGGAGCTGCAGGAGGACCAACGGGCGGGGCTGGTCCTCGCCAGTTCGTCACCTCTGCCGCTTCCCTTAGAGCAGCATTCCAGCCGGCGTCCTTCTGCATCAAAGACCTTGAAGAACATCAAGGAGGCGCCGTCGTATTCAAGATGGATCACCAAGGCGCCGTCCGCGCGACAGACCCGGGCAATCTCACCCCAGCCCCGGGTCATGAAGACCTTGCCCGGAGCGACGACCGCGACCTCCGCTCCGGTTGCAGGGGTGCCACAGTCGGCGTGCTGCAGCCAGAGCTCCAGGGCCCCGCTCGGTGGCATCTCGAAGGCGAAGGAGGAAGGAAGGCGGATCCACGAAATTGGAGGCGTGGCGGCATGGAGCACAAGCTCGCGAGAGGAGCGCTCCGCGTGGACTCCAGGGGGGACGACGTGCACCACTGTGACTCGCCGGCATCGGCGGTGACGCTGTCGGTGTTGCTCGGCGCCCTCCCCCTGGGGCCTACGACGCGGGCGTACAAGGGCAGCGGAAACCCAGGCGGCGGCCGCTCGTACCACGGCCTCGACACCTCCTGTCAGGCGCCTTCGTCCCGGCGAAAGAGGATTGGACGCTTCTTCGGCGGGAGGGGGTCAGGACCCTCTCTGGGGGCCTTTCCCTTCTCCTCAGCTGAAAACCGACGGGTCGGTGCCATTGGTGCAAGAGGAAGCAAGGATGAGGAAGAAGAAGAGGAGGTGTAGCAGAAAGGGGTGAACTGAGGAAGCTCACATGGCCCCGTACTTATAGCCGGGGAAGGCCAACCGCCGAGCACCATGACCTCAAGTAATCATGACCCATATCTCTGCATGCAGTAACTTGTCAAGTCGTGCGGTTGCCGAGGCGTCGTGGGAATTGCAAACGCCCACGTCCAATCAACTGCCACGCGGCGCCCAAGGCCCAGGCTGTTAGGGCCCACGGCGCTTCGTGCTTGCCCCTTCGCTTCTCTGCTAAGCCAAGCCCGCGCGCGCCTTGGGCTCGGGGGCTACTGTCGGCGTTCTGGGAACGGGGGTCCCCAGACTTGCCTGCCTGCGGCCTGCGGCGTGGCTCAGGTGTGGGCCCAGCGCGGCCCATCTTCACCAGCCCAAGCTCGGGACCCTCGCGAGGGGCCAAGCCTCGCGGGGCGGACGATAGGAAGCTTCCTCAAGAGCGGCCTCATCAGGCAGGCTCGCGAGGAGGCGGAGAGATCAATGCAAGGGTACCTCGCGAGGATCTCATGACGCAAGCCATGACGAGCAAGGCCAGGCAGACGCCAAGCGGGCGCCGGCCTGCGCAGGGTCCTTGTTTCCCCTTTGGTGCAAAGGGGGCAAGCACAGGCCAAGGTATCAGGCAAAGGTTACCATTCCGGTGCAACAAGACCAAGACCAGCCGGACGGCCGGACGGAGGTCACCGTGGAGCCCAAGACGGCGTCATCACCAGTGCTTTTGGCATTCGAAGACCACCTTTGGTCAGGATAACTTGTACTAGATGTTTCCCTTCAAAACGGCCAATTGTTGGCGCCCTTCCCGCTCAATTATTCGGGGAGAGGCCTAGGGCCTCTATAAATAGAGCTAGCCTCCACAAGGGGGGAAGAGGGAAAAAACCCAGTAGAGACTAAGTAGAACACACCGCTTCAGCTCAAGAACACCCCTCGCGAGGCTGTTCTTCCCTTGTACTATCCATCATCAGCCCCAGAGGCAATCCACCACACCACACACTGGAGTAGGGTATTACACCACAACGGTGGCCCGAACCAGTATAAACCTCGTGTCTCCTGTGTTGTTCATCATTTTCATCTTAGTTCGCACGAGAGGATCGGACGTAGATCGGTAGGGGAGAGATCTCCGCGTGCACCCCGGTGTTCGAACCTCAAGGGTCTACCGGAACCCGAAATACGACACAGTAACTCGGTTGCCCTCTATGTCACTATCACTGTCAACTTGCTTCTGATCTTGCTTCTTCTTTTTCTTTTTGTCTTTCTTCCACTTGTCACATTGCCACTTAATGTGGCTCTTCTGATGGCAGTGATGGCACTCATAATCAGCATACTTACTTTTTGATTTGCTCCTACCTCTTTCTGCCCCTTTACCTGGACCTCTGCTCTTACTTCTCCCCCTGGACTGAGTGACCAGCACCTCTGAATGTGAGGAAGAACTAGCTTCAGCCACCTTTCTGGACTCTTCATTTAGTACCCTGGTTTTCACAAGATTCCAAGTGACAACTCCATTAGGTGTTGAATTGCAAACAGTGACCTTAAAGGTCTCTCAGCTGTCCGGTAATGAGCCTAGTAGCAGCAAAGCTCTCACTTCATCTTCAAATGTTATTCCCATTGAAGAAAGCTGATTTATAATGCCTTGGAATGTATTCACATGATCTACAATTAGAGTGCCCTCTTTGTACCTCAAGCACATCAATTGTTTGATCAAGAACATCTTGTTTGTACCTTCTTTTCGGGCAAACAACTCTTCCAATTTCTGCCATAAGGTGCGTGCATGTGTCTCATCAATGATATGGTTCAAAACATTGTCATCGACCCATTGCCGAATAAACCCACAAGCTTGGCGATGAAGTACCTTCCACTGACATTCCTCAATGCCCTCCGGCATCTCAGTGGAGAACACTAGCTTCCAGTATTCTTTCACATAAAACAAGTCCTCCATCTTGCCCTTCCATGCTTGATAATTTGTACCATTCAAAGATATCATCCTGCTGGTATTCACTTTCATCTTTCACCACAAGAAACTCAGCAATTTGCACAAGCAAACCAAGGCTTTGATGCCACTTTGTTGGGGCTGGAAAGCAACAATGCGCTGCACAAATTCACCGACACGACAAATATGCACACTACACAGCTCCTTCCACTTGTGATGAACTTTGAGGACAGCTTCAACCAACAAGTAAGCAGCGGAATAACACAAACAACATGCACAAGTGACACAGGATTTAACGTGGAAAAACCTCCTCAACTTGAGGAGTAAAAAACCACGGCTGTGGACCGACCGGTCCACGCAACTTCACTATGAGAATGATGAGTACAAAGTCTGCTCTAGAACCTCTAGAGAGATTTACAACACACTCTCCACGTTGCCAACTGGCAACAGCAACAACAGCCACAAGAAACAAGATTTCAGCAAAGCAGAGTTTACACAGCTTCTGTACCCTCCAGTGTTTTGCAAACTGCTCTTAAACCGCTGAACCAAACAGCACAAAATTTGGCAGACAAGTAGACATACGAGTTCCAGAGATCCCCTCCAAATTTCAGCTCAATCGGACATTGTTTTCCTACCCAAACTGTTCGTCTTCCAAAACTACTCTGTTCTGAAACTGCAGCAGTCAGAGCTGACAAAACCACTCTCAAATCTAATGCTCCACTGACCCAATCCTCAAACTAGCCAACCAGATCGAAGTACTCAAAGTAAGGAACGAGCTCACCAAGTTTGGGGTCGATCCAAACACGTTTGAGCCTCGAATCACCAGCTTGAACACTGTCTAGTCAGATGCAGCAAATCTGGACAGAACCTCTACTTCTTCTTCCTCTCTCTCTCAGGTTGTGGTTTGTCTTGTGTGTTCTCTCTCACACTCTCATGAATGGAAGCCACCACCAGCAGGGGTGGAGTGGCTAGGGTTTTCTCCTTGCTTCACTTCACTTGGAAGCACTCTCAACCGTTGGATGCAGCGAGGATCAACGGCTGACATGTGTTATGGGCTGATGTTGGGCTGCCAACACACCTCCATGTGGAGGGACTTAGCCCAACAACAAATTCCTATAAAGGCTAACTTCTGGCAGAGCGGAGCGGAGGTCTGTCGCCGAGTTGATCCGTCTCATGCCAGGCCAGCGTCATGTGAGGCACCACAAGCTCAACGCCAAGGTGGCTGGACTCGAGTGGGTGCAGTGTTCCTCTCGATCCCCATCCTGTATCCAAATTGATGCATGTAATCCATCGAAATCATTAATTAAGGAGTACTCGTTGCAAAGAACACTCCACTTTCCCAGGTCGCGACAAGTGGCGCACATGCAGTGCGCCACTTGTCGCAACCTGGGAGTTTTTCCCTTTTTTCGTAGATCTGTTTATTCAAAACATTTTATCTCTTAAACCGTGCGTCCAAATCTCGAACCGTTTTCACCATTGGATTCCTCGTGTCGAGATCTTCAAAACTAGATCCCATGTTGATAGGTTTTGACGAACTTTTTTTCACGAAAAAAACCGGACGAAAAAACTGAATCGGGAGCACGGTTTTTTCTCTTTCCGAAAGAGGCACGCCCGTGCCTCTCGCGAAATCACAACCGTGCCTCTCGTGGAAGCAAAACCGTGACTCTCGTGGAAGGAAAAAACAGAAAACGTGTTTTTTTTCATTTTCGAGAGGCACGGCCGTGACTCTCGCGAAAACACAACCGTGCCTCTCAGGAAAGCAAAACCGTGACTCTCGCGAAAGAAAAAAAACAGAAAATGCGTATTTTTTCCCTTTCCGAGAGGCACGGCCGTGACTTTCGAGTAAGCACAACCGTGCCTCTCGCGGAAGCAAAACCATGACTCTCACGAAAGGAAAAAAAACAGAAAACACATTTTGTTTTTCCCTTTCCGAGAGGCACGGCCGTGACTCCCGCGAAAGCACAACCGTGCCTCTCGCGAAAGCAAAACCGTGACTCTCGCGAAAGAAAAAAAAACAGAAAACACATTTTTTTATTTCCGAAAGGCACGGCCATGACTCTCGATAAAGCACAACCATGCCTCTCGTGGAAGAAAAACCGTGACTTTCGCGAACGAAAAAAAGAAAACGCGTCGAAAAGCTAAGAAAGACCGAGGGAAAACCAAAACGTCGAAAAAACCCCAGAAAAAAACCCGTTTCAAAAGCCAAAAATGCATGCGAAATAAACAAAATCCGAAGGGAGCGTCCAGAGCGCGACACGTGGCGAATGGCTGAGAGCGCGCCAAGTGGCGCTGATCGTTGCGAGGCTCCCGAAGGAGCGCTCGTTAATTAGTTGCTCCCGTAATCCATACTTGTACTATTATGACCGGCCGGACCTATGGCCGTAGGAGGCCCATCGGGCAAGCTTAGCCCACAAGTTATCTTAGTTTTATTTCACGTCATGGTTATATAAACAAGTTGTAAGACTATTTTCAGATTTAAGCAATAAGACTATTCTATTGCCCGGCTCCCAGAGGAGACGAAAACCCTAAACCCTAGCCGCCTCCTATCTCAGCTGCCGCCGCACCTCCCGCAAGGACGGCGCCTCGCCGCCGGCCGCCGCGCTCCAGCCCTCGCCCACTTCCCTCTTTCCCCTACAAGCTACATCCTATGCCGGGGAGAACCCTAGATCCTATCACCTTGGTATCAACTAGCTTGGTTTCGACCATGTCATCACCACCACTAAGCCCGTCGCTGCCCCTCGCCACCACCTCCGTCGCGCCATCGCCGAGCCTCTCCCCAGCATCGCTGGCCCTCCCCTCGGCGCCGATGGGTTCCACAGTCGGCGCATCTACCGGCCAGTCGCCGCCCCGCTCCACGGGTCTGCCGCCATCACCCTCCATCACGCCGCTCGTCTACTCCACGGAGGCGATGACCGGTGTCCTCAATGATTTGGTCATCGCGGTCCAAGGCATCCGGTTGTTCCTGGCCAGTCCGTACGGCCCCCCCAACGCCTCTACCGCCGGCCATCTCCTCCGAACCGCCGGCCCTGCCCTGGTTCTCGATACCCGCGGCGATCGCCGGGGCCCATCCATCGCTCCAGCCGCCTCCCGCCCCAGCGTCGTCCTGGCCGCAGTGGCCCGCGCCGGCTCTCGCGGCGCCACCGGCGCCTTCCGTGCCCGCCCCAGCGCCGGTCCAGCTCCCACCGCCGCCGCCCAGCTCCGGACTGGGCCAGTCCTCACCGGTAGGCCTTCCGATATAGCAGGTCTGGTTTCCGCCATCACCGTCCCTGATCCCGGCCTGGCTAACCGGGACGTCGCCACCGCCAGTTTACACGGAGGCCGGGGACCCACCGGTACCCACGCTGCAGTCTAGGGCCTCGTCGGCTCCGCGGGGGCTTACGACGGCCTCCCCACCGTTGACCGGGCACCGTCATCATCACTTCTCTGCACCGCCGAGCCGGTCAGCCATGGCGCGCTGACCCAGATGCCGCCACAGTTCGCCAAGATCGACTTCGCCACTTATGACGGCACAGAGGACCCGCTTAACTGGCTCAACCAGTGCGAGTAGTTTTTCCGTGGACATCACACACTCGCGTCAGAGCGCACTTGGCTGGCATCCTACCACCTCCGCGGTGCAGACCAGAGATGGTATTACGCCCTCGAGCAAGACGAGGGCGGCATGCCCCTGTGGGAGTGCTTCCGTGAGCTGTGCCTCCTTCGTCTTGGGCCGCTGATCCGCGGGAGCCGCCTAGCCGAGCTGGGCCGCCTACCCTTCACCTCCACGGTGCAGGATTCCGCTGACCGCTTCCAGGCCCTGGCGTGTCACGCGTCGGGTGTGACGGCCCTACAGCGGGCCGAACTCTTTGTCGGCGGCCTTCCAGACCACATCCGCGTGGACGTCGAGCTGAAGGGGCCCCAAGACCTTCAGACGGCCATGTACTATGCTCGGGCCTTCGAGCGTCGCGCCTAGGCTTTTCCGCCGACGCCATCGACTCGAGGGGGCTGGCACCCCCCCGGCCACCCCCGACAGCACATGTGCCTCTGACCGCAGCACCGGCTGCTACCCCGGCCGCGACGCGACCTTTTCGGCGTCTCTCTTAGGCGGAGCAGATCGAGCGTCGACGCTTCGGGCTTTGCTTTAACTGTGATGCGCCCTACACACCGGGCCATGTCTGCTCGCTCCTCTTCTACTTGGAGAGGGCCGACGCTGCCGAGGAGGACACACCCGGTGACGGACTCGGCGACCCCGCTGCCGCGGAGCCCACGCCCGCACCCGCTCCGGCGACGGCCCTCGTCGTCTCACTCCATGCGCTGGCCGTCATCCGCTCCGAGCGAACGATGCTCTTACCGTTGACGATCCACGGCGAGCGTCTGGTGACCCTCCTGGATACAGGCTCCATGCATAACTTCCTGTCTGAGGCCACCATGCGGCGCCTAGCGCTCCAGCCGACAGGCGGGGAGCAACTTTGGGTTACCGTGGCTAACGGCGACCACCTTCGCTGCCATGGGCTCGCACGGGACGTGCCCATCACTATCGGCGACGAGCACTTCACCATCACGTGTGCCGACATCGACTTGGGCTGCTTCGACTTCATCCTTGGTGTCAACTTCTTGCGGACTCTCGGTCCCATCCTCTGGGACTTCGACGCCCCGACGATGACCTTCTGGCGTCTCGGCCCCCGCGTCCGGTGGTAGGGCATTGGAGGCACCCCGGCGCCACCCCAACTCCAGTTGGCCGCGGCCCCCACCGAGGCCAAGCATCCTTTGTTGGGCCACCTCCTGCAGCAGCACCATGACCTCTTCGAGGAGCCACAGGGCCTCCCATCGGCCCGGGTCTACGACCACCGTATTCATCTTCCGCCGGGCTCGCCACCGGTGGCAGTACAGCCCTACCGGTATCCTCAGCTGCAGAAGGACGAGCTGGAGTGGCAGTGCGCGCTCATGCTCACCGCGGGCATCACCCGGATCTCCACATCATTGTTCACCGCGCCGGTCCTCCTCGTTCGCAAGTCGGACGACACGTGGCATTTCTACATCGACTACCGCGCCCTTAATGCTCTCACACTTAAGGACAAGTTTCCTATCCCAGTGGTCGATGGGCTCCTGGATGAACTACATGGGGCGCGCTTCTTCACCAAGCTCGATCTCCGGTCGGGGTACCACCAGGTGCACATGCACCCGGACGATATCACCAAGACAACGTTTTGGACTCATCATGGCCACTTCGAGTTCTTGGTGATGCCCTTTGGACTCTCCAACGCCCCGGCGACCTTCCAGGCTCTGATGAACGATGTCCTCCAGCCCTACTTACGTCGGTTTGTGCTCGTTTTCTTTGATGACATTCGTATCTACAGCGCTTCATGGGCAGAGCACCTCCAGCACGTCGCCATCGTCTTCAACGAGCTTCAGGTGCAACATCTTCATCTTAAGCGCTCGAAGTGCTGGTTCGGGACACCTTTCATCGCTTACCTCGGCCACGTCATCTCGGTCGAGGGGGTGGCCATGGACGCCGACAAGGTGGCGGCCGTCGCCGCCTGGCCGATCCCGCAGTCGCCGCGAGCTCTTCGCAGATTTCTGGGCCTTGCGGGATACTACCGGAAATTTATCCGGGAGTTCGGCCTCATCACGGCCCCGCTCACGCGCCTGCTTCGTCACGACGCCTTTTCTTAGGATGAGGAGGCAACCACAACGTTTGAGGCCCTCAAGGGGGCCCTCACGACGGGTCTCGTTCTACAGATGCCTGATTTCGACCACCCATTCACCGTCGACTGCGACGCCTCCGGTGCAGGGTTTGGTGCGGTCCTTCATCAGGGCGATGGACCCCTCGCCTTTTTCAGCAGGCCCTTTGCCGCTCGCCATCTTAAGCTGGCGGCCTATGAGCGCGAGCTCATTGGCTTGGTACAGGCGATGCGTCACTAGCCGCCCTATCTTTGGGGTCGTTCTTTCCAGATCCGTATGGACCACTACAGCCTCAAGTTCATGCTGGATCAGAGGCTCTCGATCGTGCTGCAACACCAGTGGATCAGTAAGCTCTTTGGTTTTGACTTCACAGTCGAGTATCGTCTGGGCCGCCTTAACACCGTCACCGATGCCCTGTCTCGGCATGACGCTGACACCGTCGACGGTGCTTCTGAGGAGGTGGCATTCTGCATCCGCTCGGGGCCCTCCTTCACCCTCTTCACCGACATCCGTCCGGCGACTGCAGCTGCACCAGACGCGCTCCTCCTTCAGCAGGAGCTGGCTGCGGGGGAGTTGGATGAGCCGTGATGCCTCGTCGACGGATTGCTCCTCCATGGGCGCCAGGTCTTTGTTCCCGCGCACGACGATCTCCATCATCAGGTGCTGCTGCTCGCCCACTCGGCGAGCCATGAGGGTGTGCAAAAGACGCTCCATCGTCTACGCGCCGACTTCTACATTCCAGGAGATCGTGCCCTGGTCCGTGACTGGGTGCGGTCTTGTGAGACGTGCCAACGCAACAAGACGGAGACTCTGAGGCCGGCTGGCTTGCTCCAGCCTTTGGAGGTGTCGTCTCAGGTCTGGGTGGACATTTCCATGGACTTCATCGAGGGCCTTCCCAAGGTGGGCGGCAAGTCCGTCTCACGGTGGTCGATCGCTTCTCCAAGTATGCTCACTTCATCGCGCTCGGGCATCCCTACACGGCGGCATCCGTCGCTCGGGCCTTCTTCGACGGTATTGTCCGTCTCCACGGGTTTCCCTCTTCGATCATCAGTGACCGGGACCCCGTGTTCACGGGGCACGTGTGGCGTGACCTCTTCCGGTTGGCGGGCGTTCAGCTCCGCTTCAGCACGGCCTTCCACCCTCAGAAGGATGGCTAGTCCGAGGTCGTTAACAAGGTGATTGCCATGTATTTACGTTGTGTCACAGGTGATCGCCCTCGCGCATGGGTGGACTGGCTCTCGTGGGCGGAGTACTGCTGCAACACCTCTTATCACTCCGCCCTCCGTGCCACGCCTTTTGAGGTGGTTTATGGCCGGACGCCCCCGCCGATTCTTCCTGTTGATCCGACCCTGGCGAGGACCGAGGCGGCCGGTGCTCTTCTGCGTAACCGTGACAAGATGCTGGCAGAAGTCCGGCAACGCCTCCTTCAGGCCCAGCAGTTGGCCAAACATTACTACGGCGGCAACCATCGCGAGGCGGAGTTCGCGGTGGGTGATTGGGTGTGGCTGCGTCTTCTTCATCGCTCTACGCAGTCACTGGACCCACACGCGAAGCGGAAGCTGGGTCCTCGCTATGCCGTTCCCTTTGTTGTCCTGGAGAACATTGGGAAGGTGGCTTACCACCTTCAGCTTCCGGCAGGTGCGCGCATGCACGATGTCTTTCATGTGGGGCTGCTCAAGCTTTTTCGTGGAAAGCCACCCGCGGTTCCTCCTGCGCTGCCGCCGATCACCGATGGACGTCTTCTTCCTGAACCGGCAAAGGCGTTGAAGGCTCGGCTGTGTCGCGGCTCCTGGTACATGTTGATTCAATGGGCTGGACTTTCAGAGGAGGACGCTACTTGGGAGCAGCGCGAGGAGTTCCGCCAACACTACCCAGACTTCCAGCTCGAGGACGAGCTGTTGCGCAGGCGGGGAGAGATGTTATGACCGGCCGGACCTATGGCCGTAGGAGGCCCACCGGGCAAGCTTAGCCCACAAGTTATCTTAGTTTTATTTCACGTCATGGTTGTATAAACAAGTTGTAAGACTATTTTCATATTTAAGCAATAAGACAATTCTATTACCCGCTCCCAGAGGAGCCGGAAACCCTAAACCCTAGCCGCCTTCTGTCTCAGCCGCCGCCGCACCTGCCGCAAGGACGGCGCCTCGCTGCCGGCCGCCGCGCTCCAGCCCTCGCCCACCTCCCTCTTTCCCCTACAAGCTACGCCCTAAGCCAGGGAGAATCCTAACTCCTATCGTGTACCTTAAAAATTATACCCAGTTTTTGTACTTAGGAGATCACTGTGACACGACGGCCACAACGACTGACACGTTAGCCATACCCTCAAGCATGGTTCATCACCATTTGATCCGTTGGTGCAGGGTAGCATCGTGACGTGGCACGCTCTAGCTTCACCCCTGATAATAAGACTATATTTTCATTCATATAAGCACCGCATATCAAGCACGTGTAAGCATACAACTTGCATGAATCGTAACAATATCCATTAGCCGGTCTAAACTATAGCATGAATCTAGCCTGCTAATTAAAGTGTCACAACCTTATCAGGACTGCGATCTCAACTTTATTTTTTATGCAATATATGTGCTGCTTTGTACACGCACGCACGCACGCACGCATGCATAACCTAGTATGGGCTCACCCCCCGCGTAGTTGCCCGGCAGGTTGTAGCTGCAGATGATGAACAAGCCATCGCAGACGACAACGGACGAGTTCTGGGCCGTGACCGCCATGGCGGACGCGAGAGCTATGGGGGTCCACGTGATTCTCTTAATGTATCTAAACTCGCACCGACGTCAATAATGATTTTGTAACATAAAAAAGCATAGAAAAATATATTCCCATAGCATACGACAAGCCAAACACAATACTGTGAAAACAAACCCAAATTCAAAAAATAGTACTCCATCGAATTGAACTAAAATTACGACATTAATTATACATGAAATGAAGTACTTGTTCGCACACGAACACGTCACCGTGTACCTTCAATGCCGAGGGTAATGCACCGTAGCTCACGTCGAAGGAGACCCGTCCGAAAGCGCGCTACGCAAGCAATTCGGTGGGCGCTTTTGAGCACCTGAAACCCCACGCACCCGGGAGGGACCCCGTCTGGACGCGCGGCGGCTATGGGCTGCCCTAGGTCGATTCGCTCGCCCCTAGGACCTCGAGGATCGCTGCCCTTCAACACGAAGAACGAACGAAGAATAAGAGAGAAAGAACAAGGGAGACATGTAAAAATTAGGGTAAAAGGTACTATATTGATTTGTCGATTGTGTGTTGTTCAATCGGCCGTCACCTCTCATCTATTTATGAGGCAGTTGGACTTTCCGTACAAGAAAAGAATTAAAAATTCCGTTCAAAACATCAAAAACCCTAACCTAACTCAGACAGGAATCTTTGGCAATCTTCCGGATCAACTCGGTCTCACTGATTGGTTTGCTTCGGTCCCACCGAGTGAACGTGGCCAACTCTCTTTAACTTTATGTAATTTCCCGGATCAACTCGGTCTCACCGATTGGTTTGCTTCGGTCCCACCGAGTTAACGTTGCCAACTCTCTGGTAATTTTCCGGACCAACTCGGTCTCACCGATCAAACCAAACTCGGTCGGTCCGAAATGACTCTGCAGCTTCTATTTATGATCTTGTTTTGCCTCCACAGGTTGCATCCGAACTCGTATTAAGACGATTTTTATATCAAAATCAATCGTTTTGACGAGACGCACAACTTTCATGTTGAAAAAGTTTTCATCAGAGGCCATCTTGATTGAGTTTCATGTCTTTCTTTACTCTTGTGTCAACATGAGCATCTCTGAACTTGTCATAACTTTTGTGTCTGAGCTCCGTTTTAGACCATCTTCTTATCCATCTTGACCTTCTTGAAGAGAGCCATCTCATGGTGACTTCCAATCATAAGTTTGAATTAATCTTGATATAGCTTTAAGCAGATTTTATGATTTTGCCAATTTTGAGCATCAACACATGCCCCCCTGTTTTTCGGCAAAACTAGCGCGCCGAAAAATAACTTGTACCATGTTTGTTCTAAGGACGATGTCAACACTGCATCGGCCATTTATAGATGTTTAGGGCGATAAATCTATGTCGGCCATGTTCATGCTTAGGACGATAATTCTATATTGGCCATTGATTTTAGCTTCTTATTTACATCATATCTTGGAACCGATTACCACCAATCGGCTTTAAAGAGATGGGAATGAACCCGTTCCTTGTAGCACTAAGAAAATCAAATTCCGAGAGGTCACGCCCTGTTAAGCAAGTAACATCAGGATGATTCCAATCCACCGATGCATCGGCCAAAGCAACACAAGCCGAATTATCCGCATGAATGCCTTCTACCTCATCATCAACCCATTGTATTAGGAATTGATGCATGGTAGATGGCACACATCGGTTAGCATGAACCCAATCGCGGCCTAATATAACATTATAGTTACCTTGCACATCAGCGATGAAGAATGTGGTGGCCAAAGTTTTGCTTCCCACAGTGAGTTCCATGCACATCACACCTTTGGCCTCTATCTTTTCTTTACCCTCAAATCCATTAAGTACCATATTGGTCTTCATCAATGCATCATCATCTAACCGCAACTTCTTGAAGACCGAATAGGGCATAAGATTTACCATGGCACCATCATCAACAAGCATCCTAGCAACCGGTGATCCGTTAATATGACCTTTGACGTACAAGGGCTTCAAGTGTTTCCCCGATTCTTTTGGCTTCTCGAAAATAGCATTCTTAGGACCAAAATCCAGATGGGCCACCTCCCCTTCTTCACCTATAGCACGAAACTCGTCATGTAAGTAATACACCATATTAATATCCATACCTTCCCGAACCAGCGTAGATTCGTAATCCATCATCTCATCTTCATCTCCCAATGCGTATATTGGGCTTAAAGTTTCCTCAATTGAAGGGGATGTTTCAGGT
Organism: Triticum aestivum; assembly: GCF_018294505.1. Lineage (NCBI taxonomy): Eukaryota > Viridiplantae > Streptophyta > Magnoliopsida > Poales > Poaceae > Triticum > Triticum aestivum. The sequence goes on along the minus strand of NC_057809.1, from coordinate 541,628,345 downwards.
GGTGTGGACGATGTAATAGGGGTCGCATCATCCTCTTTTGGTGGTGAACGTGTTGCTGCAACTAATGTAGAAGCATCTGTGTTTTCTTTTTGTTTAGGCCTCCACACTTGTTTTGTGAGCGTCATGGGCCGAATTTCGTTGAACAAATCGTCCCTTTGCTTCTGAACTTGGCGCTCTACCTTCTCGTGGTTCCTCATATGTTGTAATCTCCTTTTCACTGTCTTAGTTAAACCTGAAGGACACCACCTAGGTTGAATACATTTGGGATCCCTATGTTTGGCCCTGCTTGTGCTAGCCTCATGATCATTAGCCATGGAACCCTCTTGAACAATAAGAAGATCACCATTAGAATTAGCCGGATTACCAACAATCGGCTTTGTGATCTCCTTTTGCTTGTCACATTCTGAAATTTCCGCATTAGGTGACTTAACACGTCACACTTTTTTATTGACCTTTCTTGGAGAAATTTTTGTTGGCCAATTAGCAACATGGCTCGAACGGCCTTGTGTGGGATAATAAAACCTCTCACGAGCAAGCCTTCTAGGTGTTGTCCACCCCATGCGCAAAGCATAAGGAGCCATTGGGGGCTGCCCCCAACCCCCATTGAAATCTCCCTTGTAATATTGTGCAAATGGGGGTTGTGACATCCATGGTGTCAGTGCCCATGACCCATATGGCCTTGCATGGCGTCGAAACTCTTGCTCCGGAAGCAATCTTGAACACTTTGAATGCGATGGCCGATTAGAGATAGAACCAGCCGCTTGATTTGCATATTTGGATAACATCATATCAAAAGTTGACTTGATTCTCTTGTGCTTAGTTTCATTCCTTTTCTACTTGCCAACTTCTGAATTCTTGGGCTTGATCAATTTAACATGAGTATCCTCTTGTACTTGTGGTTGCCCCCTGAGTGTAGCATTTTTATAGTGATCTTCAACACTTACTTGCCATCGGGTTGCTTCTCAAGCACAATATTTCTTCCCAAGACCTTGTCGCCCTCCTTGCTATTCCTGGGTTCACCAATAACAACATTATCTTTATTAGAGGATTCGGCTATGTTAGGCCGAATTAACATTTTCTTCCCTTCCAAGTCTATGGTGTTTATCGGGAAGGGCTGTTTATCAACTTGTATCTCAGCAAAATTCAGTCGTCCGTCATTAATGGCCAATTGTATCTGTCGCCGGAAAACATTGCAATCGTTAGTAGCATGAGAAAATGAATTATGGTACTTGCAATAAGCATGCCGTTTTAGCTCCTCAAACGGTGGTATGGTGTGTGATATTCTAATCACCTTGTCTTGCAAGAGAGCATTAAATATTTTATCACACTTTGATATATCAAAAGTAAACCTCATCTCCTCATCACGGTTCTTGCGAATCGGCTTAAGAGCATTGCACATATAGGGTTTGGCCTTTTAGGACCAAACAAATTCAGTAGTATAGACATCAACCTCATCGTCTGAATTATCATCATTGTATTCAACCATATGCACTCTAGGACGATCGGTTGTAGACCTATGAACCTCTTTACTTCGACTCTCTTGAGCCAAAGCTTTTTGTAAGACTTAGTTAATATTCAAAAACTCATAACTTTGTAGCCTCTCTTTAATATGAGTTTTCAAGCCATTAAGAACAAGATCCGCCAAGTCTCTTTAAGTTATCACTAAGCTATAACATCGGTCTTTTATATCTCTAAATCTCTTGACATAATCGGTGACCGATTCATCATGTTTTTGCCTAACCGATGTAAGATGTGACAATTTAAGCTCATTATCGCCGCTATAAAAGTGATCATGAAACTTTTTCTCTAATTGCGACCATAAGAGAATTGAACCATGTGGTAAAGCAGCAAACCATGAAAATGCGGTGCCAGTTAAAGACAAGGGAAATAAACACACTTTCAACTCTTCTATGGAACCTGCTTCACCCAACCGTGCTAGATACTGACTCACATGCTCCCAAGTTATTTTCGTGCCCTCTCCACTAAATTTGACAAAATCAGGAACCTTGCACCCTTGAGGGTACAAAACTGCATCAAAGTGTTCAGGATAAGGCTTTTGGTATACATGAATCTTTACTTTCAACTCGTTTCCAAAAGTTTCTTGAAACATCTTATGCAAATCCTCACTTAATTTGGCTAAAATTGGATCCGAGGTAGACGAAGATGTTTGTGGCAATGATATAGGAGCAACCTGAGCACTAGCTAGTGGTGCAACTTGTGGGATGGGCGTCGGACCATAATTCGGCGGAAGACCAAACAGGCTTGCGCCTGTAGGTGGTGTGACAAAGTGATTCGGCGTTGATGCCGAATTGGGCACACTCATAATAGGGTTAGGATATGCAGGTGCAACCACAAGTTGGTTGGTTTGACTAGGGTAAAATTCAACGGCATATTATATTGTTGTTGCATAGGTGGTGCCGATGAAATAGGTAAAGTTGGACTAGGGTTTTCAGATATACCAACAATACCACTAGATGATGGAGGCATATTTTTTGAGCATTAGCACTAGCCACAAAAGAATTGTATGCCATCACATTACCCTTACTAACAAGACTCTGAATCACAGCCAATTGCTTTGGAGAAAAAACTTTGCTCACAGTGATTTCATCTTGTTCGTCAATGAGAGGAGGGGAATTGACGTTTCCAACCGAAGTGATGTTGCCTTGATGGTCCTTCTTGAAACTTGAAAGAAACGCCTCCAAATCCTCCTCCTCGTGCTTCTTCTTGAGCGCCTCAAAAGCCTCTTCACGCTGCTTCTTGCGCGCTTCATAGGCTTGGCGATGTTCATTCGGTAGTTCATCAAGACCGGGCTTAATGAAGTTATCGGCGCTAACTTTTGAGGGCTTGGGGAGATCCGACATGGTTGATGATGATTCTTGATCTTTCATCCCCAGCGGAGTCGCCAAAAAGTGTGTTCACACACGAACATGTCACCGTGTACCTCCAACACCGAGGGTGATGCGCCGCAGCTCACGTCGAAGGAGACCCATCCGGAAGCACGGTACGGAAGCAATCCGGCGGGCGCTTTTGAGCACCCGAAACCCCACGCACCCGGGAGGGACCCTGTTTGGACGCGCGGCGGCTATGGGCTGCCCTAGATCGATTCGCTCGCCCCTAGGACCTCGAGGATCGCTGCCCTTCAACATGAAGAAAGAATGAAGAATGAGAGAGAAAGAACAAGGGAGAGATGTAAAAACTAGGGTAAAAAGTAGTATATTGATTTATCGATTGTGTGTTGTTCAATCGGTCGTCACCTCTCATCTATTTATGAGGCAGTTGGACTTCCCATACAAGAAAAGGACTAAAAATTCTGTTCAAAACATCCAAAACCCTAACCTAACTCGGACACGAATGTTTGGCAATATTCCGGATCAACTCGGTCTCACCGATTGGTTTGCTTCGGTCCCACCGAGTGAACGTGGCCAACTCTTTGTAACTTTCTGTAATTTCCTGGATCAACTCAGTCTCACCGATTGGTTTGCTTTGGTCCCACCGAGTTAACGTTGCCAACTCTCTGGTAATTTTCCGGACCAACTCGGTCTCACCGATCAAACCAACTCGGTCGGTCCGAAATGGCTCTGCAGCTTCTATTCCTGACCTTGTTTTGCCTCCACAGGTTCCATCCGAACTCGTATTAAGACGATTTTTATATCAAAATCAATCGCTTCGACGAGACGCACAACTTTCATGTTGAAATAGTTTCCATCAGAGGCCATCTTGATTGAGTTTCGTATCTTTATTTACTCTGGTGTCAACATGAGCATCTCTGAACTTGTCATAACTTTTGTGTCCGAGCTCCATTTTAGACCATCTTCTTACCCATCTTGACCTTCTTGAAGAGAGCCATCCCATGGTGACTTCCAATCATAAGTTTGAATTAATCTTGATATAGCTTTAAGTAGATTTTACTATTTTGCCACTTTTGAGCGTCAACAGTACTATCTACGTAGAGGTATCTCTTTTCGTAGCCTTCCAGTTGGAGTTCTGCTCACAAACGTCCCCGACGTCTGCGGGCAGGAAGACAACGAGAATGCATCATGTCCTTCATCCACAGAACTCGGCGGTAAAGCTCATAGCTCACATACCCATCCTAAAATAAAAAGCGGATGAGAATAAAAATCTAGGAAAAGGAAAAACATGCTATTCTTGTAATAAAACAAAAATACAAAGACAGAAAATCCACATAAATGAAATTTTCACTTACAATTGCCGCATATTTCAGGTGGTCGAAGGAAAGCGGCTTCCATTTCCAGTAGTCATGATGACCTCGTGGAAAAGATGACTTCATACTCGGGTAAGATTTGTTTACGATGGCTCCCGCCAGATTTGCCATGGAGTCCCTTAAATCGCCGCCTTTGATCATGGGCTCCTCTTGAAGGTCGATGTGATACTCTCTTGGAATTTTGAAGAAATTATTTGAGAGAACTTCTCTATCGTTCCTGACATCGACACTAGCGAAAGTTATACCTCTGTTCTGAAGGAAATCCTTCAGAGCATGGCACTCTGTCCTGGCCTTGCACAAGTGATAGACAAGAACATGCTTGCGCATTGCCAGTTGCATGACGGGACTTTTATGTACCGATGAAAATAATCCTCTCGTGCGTACTCCGGATCAAGACCAACAAACTTGTAGCTGTCCTCACGCAACCATTTCTCATAAAGAGCAATAGTATCCTCCACCTTGTAGGGCTCGTTGGTGTACCACACCTCGAGCTTGGTGTTACCGTCGCATCTATAAAGAGATGTTCAGTAGTCTTCCAGAAGTCATCCATGGAACCGAGGGTGAGAGTGCCAATGGAGTTTGGTTGTGCTTCTCCGGCGTAACTCAGACGCGGTGAGGTTGATGGGAACTGCATGTAGTTCTGTGGCGAGAATACGACGTGGTGACCTCTCGGAATAGACCAGTATTTAAGCTTGGGCAGAGATGACTCAGTTACCATGCCCATTAAATTGGATTGGGAACCGTGAATAGACGGTTGTGCTTTTGCAGCTTGTGGAACTGTGCACTTCTAAAGTCACGGCTGCCATGTTGTAATCCAGGAGCCTCTAAATTAACTCTAGCACGGTAACCGGCACACTGAATACTCACATCCAACAGCCATCCCATCGGTCATCAGCTCATCTTTTGATTGAGAGAAGAATGGCGAGGAGCCAAGCGAATACCCTATCGTGCAACTTAGATGTCGAATACATATACTACACAGGGAGTGAAGCCAAATAGAAGCACAGTTCGGCTGGCAACAAAGCCACAAGCGTGCCTCCACCTTGTTTAAAGACGTGCCTCTATGATATCGACGGACGTGCATCTCTAAGTATGCGTGCCACAAAAAACATTGTGAAAACAAAGGCACGACCATGGCTCTTACTTAGGTATAACCATGGGCTCTCATACAGATTCACGCCTGACCCAACGGACATTTGAAAAACAAAAACACGACAGTGGCTCTCTGGGTCAACAAGTGACTGGAAACATTGCAAACGCAGAGCCACGAACCATGACTCTAGTTCAGGTGCAAACATGCCTCTGTCACTCTCTTTTGTGAATGATCATGCCTCTCCTGGATTTGTCTCCCCTGACGTAACGATCATGCCTCTCCTGGTTTCACGACCATGCATCTCCTAGTGTCAATACCGTTACTCTCCTAAAGATACACCCAACCCTATCTGATTAAACATGTGATTGAAAACATTTAAATCACAGAAGCACGACCATGCTTTTCGGCTTCTAGAATCATGCCTCATATAGGTCTATGAGGCACAACAGGCAGGTGGACGAGTCCCGTGGGAGCCAGCTCAGCTAGATGACTCTAGTGGGAGGCGGTTGGACGAGCAAAATGTCTCGTGTCCCCGTAACCCCTCAGAATGCATGCACCCTCCACAATCAGCACTCATTCCATTTCGCGGAAAAAAATAAGCATTCATTACCTCTCTTGCTCTCTCGCGTCTCCTTTATATTTCAGTCTGCTCTGACTCCTTGAGCCACAATGCTAGCCATCTGCCTTTTCAGTCGTCTGCTTCTAGGGTTCGTGCTTCTTGGCGCACACAATCTGATTTCACATTATTTATTATAGGATTTTTATTGGGTTTCTGGATTAATTTCTAAGGCGTACTTCTCATAGATTGGTCAAGGTGCTTGCCCTAAACTTCCTCCACACCATCCCTATTCGTCAACAGCTGTTGTTCTTCTTCCTCGGGTACAAAGCATATGCGTCAGCATGCTCGGATCCGTCTTTATGTTTTGAAAATGATATTTTAATTATTATTGTTTTACGTTTAGGGTTTTGACTTGTTAGGTATTGAAGTATTAGATCTGATACGACGTCTTCCTTCTCTAAAGAAATATAAAATCGTTTACATAACTAAAGCAATGATCTAAACACTCTCATACTGCTTTGTGGAGGGAGTAGATGAGAGTAGATTTCTGGTCAATTTGTAGTTGTTGTCTACCTTTGTACCTATATCCTCAAGCTCCTGATACACATATTTTTAAATTGGTTGATGTTGAACCATGTTTTAAATTATGATATTATTGTTTATTTAACATAGTTGTTTTGAATTTTTTAGGTATGGTTTGCCCTACTTGCCGCCACCCAGGCGGCCCTTGTCAACCACATCTTGAAGCTCTCGAGCAGTTTGAGGTTATTCTTGATGAGAATTGCTAGAGACGCATGGTTAATAAGCATCTTTACTATAGTTATCTGTTTATCTTAAACACTAGTCGTTTGGTAGAATTACAACTATTAGTTGCTTACAACACAATAGAAATCGTCACTCTTCTTCGCATCCCTTTGCACCTATATTAGGTTCCCCTATTGTCACTTCTTTGTACTTGTACTCTGTTTTCTTTTCTGTTGGTTTGCCGGTTTATGCCTTAATTATTCTAGTGTGTCTTTAGTTCCACTTAAAAATCGTCCACCTATGCCAAAAAATTTAGTCATTAATTTATCATACCATTATGTTGTTATCTTTAATTGTTATCAAATATTCATATGCAATCTAAGAAAACTTTTAACGTTAATGGTCGGTGAGTTCAAATTTATACTTACATGTTGTTATTTTTACTATTTTTCCAGTATGTACCTTGTAATGTCAGAGCTTTTCTCGCTAAACACATTGATGAGATGAAGGAAGATGCAAGAATATTGCGTAAAGAGTAGGTAGAGCTAGCCCTTCTTACCCATGAAGGAAGGTCTTACAATGCTTTGTTTAAGCATAGGGTGAACTACACCAAGTTTTGTGGTGGTGATTGGTGCAACTTTGCGTATGATTATGATCTACATGCTGGAGATCGCATAGAATTTGAACTATCAGATGAGGGACTAAATCTGGCAATACAAACATATCGGGGTGAGAAAAGGCTGCTTTCATTACCTCACGTTGGTAGGTATTTAATATTCCAAAATAATATTTTTCATTGCATGTGATACACATGCATGATGCTAAATAATATTAACCCCGTGTTGGATATATCTTTATCTAACCTTGAATACTTGGTCTTTTTCTAGCTCTCAACGATCTTTCTTCTAACGATTTCGACCATGTTCAGTGTTGTGTCTACTCTCGGGATATTGAGCTTACCTACGACCAGACACGCTTCTTTCTACAACACCTTATCCGAGATATTTTCATCTGATGTCGTCTGTTTGTCCATGTGTTAACTCCCACTAACACCAAAGACTGCATCATGGTTAGTTACATCTGTCCTTGTTAAAATACCAAACATACTTTGCTTTGTATGTATACATCTACTCCTCTATGGTATTGAGTTAATCTTGCTTATATACTAAATTATAAAGAAATGATTTATTAATCCCAAAACAACAAAACTTTTGTTGCTCTCTTAATCTATTCTTTTATCTTCTTACTCGTGAACTTGAACATGCTAAGAAATATATTAGTTTCCATATGTAGTTTTTTAATGATTGCGCACTCACCATATTCGGTATTTTTTAATGTCCAAGTGGAAAATCAATGCTTTTAATTTCTCTTTAATTTCTGTTTCTTTTAGAAAATTCCGAGGAGTGTTGTCTCGACCCTTAAGAGATGGATGGATGTTCCAACCAATGCGAGGGTGACTCTTGAAACTCCTGATGAACCTACTCATGTCATCACTCCTTCGTCATACTACACTCCTTCGTCATACCACATCTGCAAAAAAGACGGCAGGATGGTAATTGAAAAGTCTTCTTTCAGATACTTCATATCAGCTGCATCCTTTGTTAAAGAGAATGTTGTTATGGTCACATTCAAAGAGCACAATGATCATTTTGTGTCCATCATCATTCAGCTCATTCCGTAGACTCTGTTAGTACCAACACTTAAAATGGAAAAAACGGTGCATCTCGTGAGATGTTTAGGGGTCGTTTCGTGATGATGACTCTCAAGAGAAAATGAGTGGTTACTATTAGTTTGGTTATTAGGATGGTACCAATGTAACTCTTATGGAGCAAGTGGTTGTTTGAACTATCCGAATGATCTTTTGGAACTAATGTAGCTCTTATGGACTCTCAAGTGGATGTTTGACCTTTTGAATTTTCACAATTCTAAAATTTGAAAAACAAACAAATAATTTTTATTCAACTCTAAGTCAAAAATCAAACAAAATCAAGAATCAGTTTTTGCATCAAAAACTATAACAATAGCATCTTATCAAAGTTATTCAAACCATCTATTCAAAAAATCTTAATTAAACGCCAAACATGACTCCATGTTACTAGTGCACACTATGTTTTCCTCACCGACTTTTTTTAGACATACAATCGTGCACCCAATAACATAATAACAGTGTCTCATTCAGTAAGTAATATTGTTAACCGAAAAAACGTTTTGACCACAGAGGCACGACCATGACTCTGCTGCATGTTCCACCGTGACTCAACTACCTTCAGAGGCCAAGATGGAATATGCACATCATTCGAAACAGATGGAACACGTGGGCAACACGTGACGAATATAACATTTCATTGAACAAAATAAGAGAAACCCTAAAAAAGTTGATCTAACAAATGCCTGTTTTCGTAACTCTACTCCTGGAAACGCCGGATGACTTTGGAACTGTTCTTTGTGGGTTACCTTTTTGCATGACAAAGTAAAGATCCTATTCATTTTACAAAATCCATTTCCATCTTCTTCCTTGGACATTTCTCGTTGGCCGCAACAATTCACCACCGCATACCTGCAGCCATGGACGACGAGAAACTAACAACAGCCAACAAACACGTCACTGCCCATGGTACAACCGTGCTGCAGGTGATGTACACCAACGATCCAAAGACCATGGAGCAAACCATCAAAATGTACGAGTAATGGCTACAGGAGAAGAAGAACAAGTTCACCGGCCTCGACCTCGAGTACACACGTAAGAGTAGTTACAGACGTCGAGGGATCACCATTGTGCAACTTTCCATGCGCAAGCATGTCCTCGTGTACCACTACTGCAGGTCCAAGCGCTCCCAGGCGTTGCTTGACTTCCTGCAACGCAAAGCAATAACTTCCGCTAGCATCGACACCAGGGCAACAAAACCATGCTTGCCCGTGCATGGATCAGAATTCCAGACGAGCACCACGTCGACATACAGAGACAGTTCTATATCAAGGGTTGTGGAGTGATACGTCTCCAACGTATCTATAATTTTTGATTGCTCCATGCTATATTATTTACTGTTTTGAATGTTTATGGGCCTTATTATACACTTTTATATCATTTTTGGGACTAACCTGTTAACCCAGAGCCCAGTGCCAGTTTCTGTTTTTACCTTGTTTTAGGGTTTCAAAGAAAAGGAAAACCAAACGGAGTCCAATTGACCTGAAACTTCACGGAACTCATTTTTGGAAGGAAAGAAGCCTAGAAGACTTGGAGTGCACGTTGGGGGATCTGCGAGGAGGTCACGAGGCAGGGGGGCGCGCCCACCCCCCTAGGCGCGCCCTCCACCCTCGTGAGCCCCTCGTGGCCCCCCTGACGTACTTCTTCCGCCTATATATCTCCATATACCCTAAAAACATCCAAGAGCACAATAGATCGGGAGTGCCGCTGCCAGAAGCCTCTGTAGCCACCGAAAACCAATCTAGACCCGTTCCGGCACCCTGCCGGAGGGGGCAATCCTTCTCCGGTGGCCATCTACATCATCCCGGTGCTCTCCATGACGAGGAGGGAGTAGTTCTCCCTCGGGGCTAAGGGTATGTACCCGTAGCTATGTGTTTGATCTCTCTCTCTCTCTCTCTCTTGTGTTCTTGAGGTGATACGATCTTGATGTATCGTGAGCTTTGCTATTATAGTTGGATCTTATGTTTCTCCTCCCCCTCTTCTCTCTTGTAATGAATTGAGTTTCCCCTAAGTAATCTTATTGGATTGAGTCTTTATAGATTTGAGAACACTTGATGTATGTCTTGCCGTGCGTATCTGTGGTGACAATGGGATACCACGTGATTCACTTGATGTATGTTTTGGTGATCAACTTGCGGGTTCCGCCCATGATCCTATGCATAGGGGTTGGCACACGTTTTCGTCGTGATTCTCCGGTAGAACTTTGGGGCACTCTTTGAGGTCCTTTGTGTTGGTTGAATAGATGAATCTGAGATTGTGTGATGCATATCATATAATCATACCCACGGATACTTGAGGTGGCATTGGAGTATCTAGGTGACATTAGGGTTTTGGTTGATTTGTGTCTTAAGGTGCTATTCTAGTACGAACTCTAGGGCTGTTTGTGACACTTATAGGAATAGCCCAACAGATTGATTGGAAAGAATAACTTTGAGGTGGTTTCGTACCCTACCATAATCTCTTCGTTTGTTCTCCGCTATTAGTGACTTTGGAGTGACTCTTTGTTGCATGTTGAGGGATAGTTATGTGATCCAATTATGTTATTATTGTTGAGGGAACTTACACTAGTGAAAGTATGAACCCTAGGCCTTGTTTCCTATCATTGCAATACCGTTTACGCTCACTTTTATCATTAGTTACCTTGCTGTTTTTATATTTTCATATTACAAAAACCATTATCTACTATCCATATTGCACTTGTATCACCATCTTTTCGCTGAACTAGTGCACCTATACAATTTACCATTGTATTGGGTGTTTTGGGGACACAAGAGACTCTTTGTTATTTGGTTGCAGGGTTGCTTGAGAGAGACCATCTTCATCCTACGCCTCCTACGGATTGATAAACCTTAGGTCATCCACTTGAGGGAAATTTGCTACTGTCCTACAAACCTCTGCACTTGGAGGCCCAACAACGTCTACAATAAGAAGGTTGTGTAGTAGACATCAAGCTCTTTTCTGGCGCCATTGCCGGGGAGGTTAGCGCTTGAAGGTATATCTTTAGATCTTGCAATCGAGTCTTTTAGTTTCTTGTTTTGTCACTATTTTAGTTTATAAAAGAAAATTACAGAAAAAATGGAATTAAGTTTGCCTCATATGCTTCATCTTTTTAATATCTTTCGTAAGTATGATGGAAAGGCAAATTGTGCTCAAGTGCTAGAAGAAGAAATCTATAAAATGTTTGGCACTAAATATTTGAATGATGAGCATAATTGCAATGTTGTTAGTATGAGTTCCTTGAATATCCATGATGCTAATGATATGCAAAGCCACAAGCTTGGGGAAGCTATGTTTGATGAAGATGGTATTTTTGTTCCCCAAGTTTTGATGAGCAAATTTATTATGATGAAAGCATGCCTCCTATCTATAATGATTATTGTGAAGACACGTATGCTTTAAATAACAATAATAAACATTAAACTTGTCATCTAGATCTTAATTTTCAATCACATGAGAGTTATTTTGTTGAGTTTGCTCCCACTATTATTCATGAGAAGAATTTTGCTTATGTGGAGAGTAGTAAATTTCTATGCTTGTAAATCTGGTTATATTGTTGAATTCATTCATGATGCTAATGAAAATTATTATGAGGGAGGAATATATGCTTGTAGGAATTGCAATAATATCAAGTTTCCTCTCTATGTGCTTAAAATTTTGAAGTTGTGCTTGTTTTACCTTCCTATGCAAGTTGATTATTGTTCCCACAAATTGTTTGCTCACAAAATCCCTATGCATAGGAAGTGGGTTAGGCTTAAATGTTCTAGTCATATTCTTCATGATGCTCTCTTTATGTTACAATTCTTATCTTTTATGTGAGCATCATTGAAATCATCATGCCTAGCTAGGGGCGTTAAATGATAGCGCTTGTTGGGAGGCAACCCAACTTTGTTTTTGTTCCTGTTTAATAATAAATAATTCATCTAGCCTCTGTTTATATGTGGTTCTATGCTTTTAATTAGTGTTTGTGCCAAGTAGAACCTTTGGGAAGACATTGGGAAAGTCTTGTTGATCATGCTGTCAAAAACAGAAACTTTAGCGCTCACGAGAATTGCTGCCATCTTTATTTGAAGAGTTCTATTTAGTTAATTTTTTTTGAATCTGATTAATAGATAAATTCCTCAGGTCCAGAAATTTATTTTAGAATTTTATGAGTTCCAGAAGTATACTTTTGATCCAGATTACTACAGACTGTTCTGTTTTTGATAGATTCTGTTTTTCATGTGTTGTTTACTTATTTTGATGAATCTATGGCTAGTAAAATAGTTTATAAACCATAGAGAAGTTGGAATACAGTAGGTTTAAGACCAATATAAATAAATAATGAGTTCATTACAGTACCTTGAAGTGGTGATTCATTTTCTTATACTAACGGAGCTTACGAGTTTTCTGTTAAGTTTTGTGTTGTGAAGTTTTCAAGTTTTGGGTAAGGATTCGATGGACTATGGAATAAGGAGTGGCAAGAGCCTAAGCTTGGGGATTCCCAAGGCACCCCAAGTGAAAATTTAAGGACAACCAAAAGCCTAAGCTTGGGGATGCCCCGGAGGGCATCCCCTCTTTCGTCTTCGTTCATCGGTAACTTTACTTGGAGCTATATTTTTATTCGCCACATGATGTGTGTTTTGCTTGGAGCGTCAATTTATTTTGTTAGGATTTGCTTGCTTTTATTTAGAACAATGTTTTGCATCTTTTATTTCGATAAAAGTGGCATTGATAGCCTTTACTATGCCTATGTTACAAGTATACATGTCGCTGTTTAAAAACAGAAAGTTTACCGCTGTTGCAATAATTCCCTAGAAAAGTCAGAATGTGATAAAATGTTGAAACCTTTTGCATATTAAGATCTTATAAATTTACTACAGTGGTAATTTTATTTCATAATTTTTGGAGCTAGGGAAGTATGGATGTTGCAGCATTCTTTACAGACTATCCTGTTTAGGCAGATTGCTGTTATGTTTGCATTGTTTGCATATGTTTGCTTCTTTAATGATTCTATTTGAGGATAGGACTATTAAATATGCAGAGGAATTTAGTATGCAATGTCGAATAATAATTTTAGTGATTTGCTACAGTAGAGTATGATAAGGTTTTTGCAATGGTTTATACTAACTTATCTCATGAGTCCTTGTTGAGTTTTGTGTGGATGAAGCTTTTGAGATTTAGGGAGACCGTGATATGAGAGGAATTAAGGAGACACAAAAGCTAAAGCTTGGGGATTCCCAAGGCATACAAAGATAATACTTCAAGAAGTCTCAAGCGTCTAAGCTTGGGGATGCCCCGGTTGGCATCCCACCTTTCTGCTTCAACAACTATCGGTTAGTATCGGTTGATCCTAAGTTTTTGCTTCTTCACATGTGTTTGCTATTATTAGATGTCATTTTGTTTTGCTTTGCTTGATGTTTGAATAGAATACCAAGATCTGAAATTATTAAATGTTAGAGAGTCTTCACATAAGTTGCATAATTATTCGACTACTCATTGATCTTCACTTATATCTTTCGGAGTAGTTTGTTGATTGCTCTAGTACTTCACTTATATCTTTTAGAGAATGGTGGTAATTTTATTTTGAAGAAATATATGAACTCTCATGCTTCACTTATATTATTTTGACAGTCTTAAATAGCATGGTAATTTGCTTAAATAATCCCAATATACTAGGCATCCAAGAATAGTAAAAACTTTCATATAGAGTATTGAATAGTAAGAGAAGTTTGATGCTTGATGATTGTTTTGAGATATGGAGATAATAATATCAAGTCGTGCTAGTTGAGTAGTTGTGAATTTGAGAAGTTCTTGTGTTGAAGTTTGCAAGTCCTGTAGCATGCACGTATGGTAAACGTTGTGTAACAAATTTGAAACATGAGGTGTTATTTGATTGTCCTCCTTATGAGTGGCGGTTGGGGACGAGCGATGGTCTTTTCCTACCAGTCTATCCCCCTAGGAGCATGCGCGTAGTGCCGAGGTTTTTGATGACTTGTAGATTTTTGCAATAAGTATGTGAGTTCTTTATGACTAATGTTGAGTCCATCAATTATACGCACTCTCACCCTTCCATCATTGCTAGCCTCTACGGTACCATGCATTGCCCTTTCTCACATCGAGAGTTGGTGCAAACTTCGTCGGTGCATCCAAACCCCGTGATATGATACGCTCTTTCACACATAAACCTCCTTATATCTTCCCCAAAACAGCCACCACACCTACCTATTATGGCATTTCCATAGCCATTCTGAGATATATTGCCATGCAACTTTCCACCATCCAGTTTATCATGACACATTCATCATTGTCATATTGCTAGCATGATCATGTAGTTGACATAGTATTTGTGGCAAAGCCACCGTTCATAATTCTTTCATACTTGTCACTCGTGATTCATTGCATATCCCGGAACACCACCGGAAGCATCCATATAGAGTCATACTTTGTTCTAGTATCGAGTTGTAATCATTGAGTTGTAAATAAATAGAAGTGTGATGATCATCATTCAATAGAGCATTGTCCCCCAAAAAAGAGAAAGGCCAAAAAAAGAAGGCCCAAAAAAAGAAAATAAATAAAAAGGGGCAATGCTACTATCCTTTTACCACACTTGTGCTTCAAAGTAGCACCATGATCTTCATGATAGAGAGTCTCCTATGTTGTCACTTTCATATACTAGTGGGAATCTTTCATTATAGAACTTGGCTTGTATATTCCAACAATGGTCCTCCTCAAGTGCCCTAGGTCTTCATGAGCAAGCAAGTTGGATGCACACCCACTAGTTTCTTTTGTTGAGCTTTCATACATTTATAGCTCTAGTGCATCTGTTGCATGGCAATCCCTACTCCTTGCATTAATATCAATCGGTGGGCATCTCCATAGCCCATTGATTAGCCTCGTTGATGTGAGACTTTCTCCTTTTTGTCTTCTCCACATAACCCCCTCATTATATTCTATTCCACCCATAGTGCTATATCCATGGCTCGCGCTCATGTATTGCGTGGAAGTTTATGAGTTTGAGATTACTAAAGTATGAAACAATTGCTTGGCTTGTCATCGGGGTTGTGCATGATGAGAGCATTCTTGTGTGACGAAAATGAAACATGACTAAACTATATGATTTTGTAGGGATGAACTTTCTTTGGCCATGTTATTTTGAGAAGACATAATTGCTTAGTTAGTATGCTTGAAGTATTATCATTTTTATGTCAATATGAACTTTTGTCTTGGATCTTTCGAATCTGAATATTCATGCCACAATTAAGAAGAATTACATTGAGATTATGCCAAGTAGCACTCCGCATCAAAAATTCTGTTTTTATCATTTACCTACTCGAGGATGAGCAGGAATTAAGCTTGGGGATGCTGATATGTCTCCAACGTATCTATAATTTTTGATTGCTCCATGCTATATTATTTACTGTTTTGAATGTTTATGGGCCTTATTATACACTTTTATATCATTTTTGGGACTAACCTATTAACCTAGAGCCCAGTGCCAGTTTCTGTTTTTACCCTGTTTTAGGGTTTCGAAGAAAAGGAAAACCAAACGGAGTCCAATTGACCTGAAACTTCACGGAACTCATTTTTGGAAGGAAAGAAGACTAGAAGACTTGGAGTGCATGTCGGGGGATCTGCGAGGAGGTCACGAGTCAGGGGGGGTGCGCCCACCCCCCTGGGCGCACCCTCCACCCTCGTGAGCCCCTCGTGGCCCCCCCTGACGTACTTCTTCCGCCTATATATCTCCATATACCCTAAAAACATCCTAGAGCACAATAGATCGGGAGTTCCGCCGCCAGAAGCCTCCGTAGCCACCGAAAACCAATCTAGACCCGTTCCGGCACCCTGCCGGAGGGGGCAATCCTTCTCCGGTGGCCATCTACATCATCCCGGTGCTCTCCATGACGAGGATGGAGTAGTTCTCCCTCGGGGCTGAGGGTATGTACCCGTAGCTATGTGTTTGATCTCTCTCTCTCTCGCGCGCGTGTTCTTGAGGTGATACGATCTTGATGTATCGCGAGCTTTGCTATTATAGTTGGATCTTATGTTTCTCCTCCCCCTCTTCTCTCTTGTAATGAATTGAGTTTCCCCTTTGAAGTAATCTTATCGGATTGAGTCTTTATAGATTTGAGAACACTTGATGTATGTCTTGCTGTGCGTATCTGTGGTGACAATGGGATACCACGTGATTCACTTGATGTATGTTTTGGTGATCAACTTGCGGGTTCCGTCCATGAACCTATGCATAGGGTTTGGCACACGTTTTCGTCGTGATTCTCCGGTAGAACTTTGGGGCACTCTTTGAGGTCCTTTGTGTTGGTTGAATAGATGAATCTGAGATTGTGTGATGCATATCGTATAATCATACCCACAGATACTTGAGGTGACATTGGAGTATCTAGGTGACATTAGGGTTTTGGTTGATTTGTGTCTTAAGGTGTTATTCTAGTACGAACTCTAGGGCTGTTTGTGACACTTATAGGAATAGCCCAACGGATTGATTGGAAAGAATAACTTTGAGGTGGTTTCATACCCTACCATAATCTCTTTGTTTGTTCTCCGCTATTAGTGACTTTGGAGTGACTCTTTGTTGCATGTTGAGGGATAGTTATGTGATCCAATTATGTTATTATTGTTGAGGGAACTTACACTAGTGAAAGTATGAACCCTAGGCCTTGTTTCCTATCATTGCAATACCGTTTACGATCACTTTTATCATTAGTTACCTTGCTGTTTTTATATTTTCAGATTACAAAAACCATTATCTACTATCCATATTGCACTTGTATCACCATCTCTTCGCCGAACTAGTGCACCTATACAATTTACCATTGTATTGGGTGTGTTGGGGACACAAGAGACTCTTTGTTATTTGGTTGCAGGGTTGCTTGAGAGAGACCATCTTCATCCTACGCCTCCTACGGATTGATAAACCTTAGGTCATCCACTTGAGGGAAATTTGCTACTGTCCTATAAACCTCTGCACTTGGAGGCCCAACAATGTCTACAAGAAGAATGTTGTGTAGTAGACATCATGGAGAAAGGGACTCCATGGTTGACCCTGCAGCGGCCATCATCGACCCCTCATACAAGACGATGGAGAAATCATTCCCAAAGGAGAAGCAACAATACTGGGAGTGGGAGCCGCTTTCCCTGCTACACCTTGAGTATGCAGCAAAAGACAGGTATGTTAGCTACGAATTGTACCATAGAATCCTAATCATCAAGGATGGGCTACATCACCTCCTCCAACAACCATTGAAGGAAAGGCTCCGCGCCCGTAAGAACAAAGATGAGGGATCTTCGAGCGTCTGGAAGCGCTGGAAGGGAAACAACGGGTGGTAAATTGCTAGAAATTGGATGTCTACATTAAACTAGGGATTTCTAAATTAAACTAGTAGTATCTAGTAGTATGATAATTTAGATTGAATGAACATATATTGTAACTATGATTGTTGTTGGACAAAGATATTGTGTGTATTGTATTACTGATTTATGTTGAAAATAGTGGTATGCTGATGTACAAATGGATAGTACCTTTTACATGTCTAAATGCAATTAGTAAGTTATCTTCTATTGAGCGAACATATGTTGTAACTATGATTATAGAAGGACAAAGATGCCACACGTTATTGTATTATAATTTTCATACTTACTTTGTACAAAATGCAAGAATATGTGATTATATGGTTGTTAACTTTCTGTAAAATGCTTATTCAAGATCGACGTGAACAATTCATAAATATTTCCGAGAAACTTCAATATATCCATGTCCAGGTTTTCTGCAACAGTGTGAGATCTTAAACAAATTTTATATTCCATTGCAGTAAACACAGAGAGCACTTTGAGAGTCTTAGCGCATTGAAAAAAATTAAAATCAGACAACCATCATTTGACATCAAACACTGTCTAAATATAGGACCACACCTCTACTACAAGACAGAGGCAAGACCGTGACTCTTCTACACCTACCACTGTGACTCTAATGCATATAAAACTATGTCTCTTTTGAAACTACCATCGTGACTATACTATATCCACGACCGCCACTCTGATGCATCTACCATCGTGCCTCGGCTAGGTTCGGGGTCGTGCCACTCTCATCAAATGTGTCAACCGAAATAACTGAAACACAGAGGCACAATCGTGCCTCTAGGTAATATAGGAACGTGCATCCACTTCGTTGATGAATCGTGCCTCTCCAACTAAACCTGTTTAGAGCACAAACATTGATACGACAAACAGACAGATGTGACTCTTCATAGTATAACACCGTGCCTCCTCCGACATCACAAAAGTGCCTCCCTAAAAAGAGATGTTGACAGAAAAAACATTCGGAACACAGAGGCAAGGGACAAGCACTTTGAGAGTATTAGCGCATTGAAAACAAATTTAAATCACACAACCATCATTTGACATCAAACACTGTCTAAATATAGGACGACGCCTCAACTACAAGATAGGGGCAAGACCGTGACTCTTCTACATCTACCGCTGTGACTCTAATGCATATAAAATCGTGACTCTTATGGAACTACCACCATGACTATACTGCATCCACGACCGCCACTCTGTTGCATCTACCACCGTGCATCGGCTAGGTTTAGGGCCGTGCCACTCTCAGTAAACGTGTCAACCGAAATAACCAGAACACAGAGGCACAACCGTGCCTCTAGGTAATATAGGAACGTGCATCCACTTCGCCGGCAAATCGTGCCTCTCCGACTAAACCTTTTTAGCGCACAAACATTGAGGCGACAAACACACGAATGTGACTCTTCATAGTATAACATCGTGCCTCCTCCAGCATCACAACAGTGCCTGCCTACACAGAAATGTTGACGGAAAACACATTCGGAACACAGAGGCAAGGGACAAGCACTTTGAGTGTCTTAGCGCATTGAAAACAAATTAAAATCACACAACCACCATTTGACATCAAACATTGTCTAAATATAGGACCACGCCTCAACTACAAGATAGAGGCAAGACCGTGACTCTTCTACATCTACCGTTGTGACTCTAATGCATATAAAGCCGTGACTCTTCTGAAACTACCATCGTGACTATATGCATCCACGACCGCCACTCTGCTGCATCTACCACCGTGCCTCGGCTAGGTTCGGGGCTGTGCCACTCTCAGTAAACGTGTCAACTGAAATAACTGGAACACAGAGGCACAACCGTGCCTCTAGGTAATATAGGAACGTGCATCCACTTCACTGACGAATCGTGCCTCTCCAACTAAACCTTTTTTGCCCACAAACATTGAGACGAAAAACACACAGATGTGACTCTTCATAGTATAACATTGTGCCTCCTCCAGCATCACAACAATGCCTCCCTAAAGAGAGATGTTGACGGAAAAAACATTCGGAACACAAAGGCAAAGGAGAAGCACTTTGAGTGTCTTAGTGCATTGAAAACAAATTAAAATCACACAACCCCCATTTCACATCAAACACTGTCTAAATATAGGACCATGCCTCAACTACAAGACAGAGGCAAGACCGTGACTCTTCTACATCTACCGTTGTGACTCTAATGCATATAAAACCGTGATTCTTCTGAAACTACCACCGTGACTATGTTGCATGCACGACCACAACTCTGCTGCACCTACCACCATGCCACGGATAGGTTTGGGGTCGTGCCACTCTCAGTAAACGTGTCAACGAAAATAACTGAAACACAGAGGCACAACCGTGCATCTATGTAATATAGGAACGTGCATCCACTTCGCTGACGAATCGTGCCTCTCCTATTAAACCTATTTAGCACACAAATAGTGAGACGACAAACACACGGACGTGACTCTTCATAGTATAACACCATGCCTCCTCCAGCATCACAACTATGCCTCCTTAAACAGAGATGTTGACGAAAAAACATTCGTAACACATAGGCAAGGGACAGGCATTTTGAGAGTCTTAGCGCACTAAAAATAAATTAAAAACACAAAACCACCATTTGACATCAAACACTGTTTGAATATGGGACCACGCCTCAACTACAAGACAGAGGCAAGACCATGACTCTTCTACATCTACCGTTGTGACTCTAATGCATATAAAACCGTGACTCTTCTGAAACTACCACCGTGACTATACTACATCCACGACCGCCACTATGTTGCATCTACCACCGTGCCTTGGCTAGGTTCGGAGCCGTGCCACTCTCAGTAAACGTGTCAACCAAAATAACTAGAACACAGAGGCACAACTGTGCATCTAGGTAATATAGAAACGTGAATCTACTTTGTTGACGAATCGTGCCTCTCCGACTAAACTTGTTTAGCGCACAAACATTGAGACGACAGACACACGGACATAACTCTTCATAGTATAAAACTGTGCCTCCTCCAGCATCACAACAGTGCATCCCTCAAGAGAGATGTTGTCGGAAAAAAACATTCATAACACAGAGGCAAGGGTCAAGCAACAACAATAAACAAAATACTCAGCGTATACATTTTTCGAACACAAAAGCATGATTATGCCTCCAATCTATGATAAACGCGCCTATAGTATCTTCATGACCCTGATTCTCTCTGTATGTACGTACCAAACGGAAACATTTGAAAACAAACAAGCACACCAATGCTTCTAATTTATGCATAACAGTGCCTCCTTTACCTACACGCCTAAGTACCGCTGACTGCCCATGTCAGAGGAAACATAGAAAAAATAAAGGCACACATGTGCCTCTAATTTATGTATAACTATGCATCTCACGAACTGACACACGTCCCAAAAAACATCTAAAAAAGAGATGCACAACCCTGCCTCTTCTACATCCAAAGTACAACAATGAACAGTTAGGTTCATATCGGTTTTATATAGCTAAATAACATTATACTCTGGCATTGATTTTTAAACAACATATATTCTCTTAAAAGTCTATAACTAACATCACCGCGGCAGAAGACTAGAGATAACAACAAGTCTCCCATCACGCTCTTTGAAGTTATGAGCACCAAGCTGATGACTTCAATAGACGATGCCTGAAAAAAATCACTGAACCCTTGCTTTTTGAACACCATTCTATCACCCAAGCCAATGAAGTATGGACAAGGAGTGCTCACATATATATCATCATCGTGAGATTCCAGAGTAACTTCAAGATTAAAAAAGCGAGTCCTAGGAAATGACACAAATCCCTTCAAACTCGTCACAACTATACCAGGAATAACCCGACAAAAACGTCAAGCTATTAGAAATAAAAACACAAATTAAAAACTATAAAAAGATGAAATAATAATAAATAAATAAATAGAAACTAAGAAAAACGGTGGAAAATAAAGCTGACCATATGATTACCATTAACATTCATGGAATTAATCCTATGAACAAAAGGACAATAGAGTATGTAGTTTTCATCAAAGAGTTGTCGTGACATGAAATACATTTGCTAATAATTGAGATCGACACCATGACTGTAAAAAACAATTGCCAACAAGTTCCTTCTCAGAATCACTCAAATTCTCAAGAGCTACAAAATAAATTTTCACAGGTTCAAGGGAACAGAAAATCATCTGAAATGAAACAAGCTTAATACTTCATTAAAAATAAACCTTACCAACAGAAAGTAAAGGGGACAACATATCTCCACCCCGATAAAAATAAGAACCAATCAACGTTCCATAGTGCTCAAGCCTAATAGTCATTATATCACAATGACGAAGACCATAATCAGTGACCAATCATTCCCAGGAAGAACCATGGAATTTTCTGCTCACCCGACCATGACTAAACATAACACCATACAAATCACCCTCAATGGAGTGAAGAGCGAGATCAGTATTTTTGTCACACCTCCTTATGGCTAAAGCCCTACACTCCTGAATGTAACGAGCAAGATGAGCTCTAACACTGCACGGAACATACTACAAAATGAATCAAAACAATCATCATAACCAAAAAAAGAAGACCTAGAATTCAAAACAACATCAGCATCACCAAAAGAAATAAGTATTGAAGGAAATATGCCCTAGAGGCAATAATAAAGTTGTTATTTATATTTACTTATATCGTGATGAATGTTTATTACTCATGCTAGAATTGTATTAACCGGAAACTTAATACATGTGTGAATACATAGACAAACAGAGTGTCACTAGTATGCCTCTACTTGACTAGCTCGTTAATCAAAGATGGTTAAGTTTCCTAACCATAGACATGAGTTATCATTTTATAAACGGGATCACATCATTAGAGAAGGATGTGATTGACATGACCCATCCGTTAGCTTAGCACTATGATCGTTTAGTTTATTGCTATAGCTTTCTTCATAACTTATACATGTTCCTATGACTATGAGATTATGTAACTCCCGAATACCGGAGGGACACTTTGTGTGCTATCAAACGTCACAACGTAACTGGGTGATTATAAATATGCTCTACAGGTGTCTCCGATGGTGTTTGTTGAGTTGGCATAGATTGAGATTAGGATTTGTCACTCTGATTGCCGGAGAGGTGTCTTTGGGCCCTCTCGGTAATGCACATCGCTATAAGCCTTGCAAGCAATGTGACCAATGATTTAGTTGCGGGATGTTGCATTATGGAACGAGTAAAGAGACTTGCCGGTAATGAGATTGAACTAGGTATGATGATACCGATGATCGAATCTCGGGCAAGTAACATACCGATGACAAAGGGAACAACGTATGTTGTTATGCGGTTTGACCGATAAAGATCTTCGTAGAATATGTAGGAACCAATATGAGCATCCATGTTCCGCTATTGGTTATTGACCGGAGATGAGTCTCAGTCATGTCTACATAGTTCTCGAACCCGTAGGATCCGCACGCTTAACGTTCGATGATGATCGGTATTATGAGTTTATGTGTTTTGATGTACCGAAGGTAGTTTGGAGTCTCGATGAGATCGCGAACATGATGAGGAGTCTCGAAATGGTCGAGGCATAAATATTGATATATGGATGACTATATTCGGACACCGGAATGGTTCTGAGGTGTATCTGGTATTTATCGAAGTGCCGGAAGGGTTATAGGAACCACCGGGGAAGTTATGGGCCTTGGGCCTTAAGGGAGAGAGAGGGAGCAGCCAAGGGCTGGCCGTGCACCCCCACATGGGCCTTGTCCTGATTGGACTAAGGGGAGGGACGACACCCCCTCCTTCCTTCTCCGTCCCCTCTCCTTCCTTCTTCTCCTAGTAGGACTAGGAAAGGGGGGGGTCCTACTCCTACTAGGAGTAGGATTGCCCCCCTTGGGCGCGCCCTATAGGGCCGGCCGGCCTCCCCCTTGCTCCTTTATATACGGGGGAAGGGGCACCCTAGAACACACAAGTTGACAATTGTTTTAGCCGTGTGTGGTGCCTCCCTCCATAGAAACACACCCCGGTCATATTGTCGTAGTGCTTAGGCGAAGCCCTACGTCGGTAACTTCATCATCACCGTCACCACGCCGTCGTGCTGACGAAACTGTCCCTCGGCCGATCTGAACATGTGCAGATCGCAGAGGTGTCGTGCGTTCGGTACTTGATCGGTTGGATCGCGAAGACGTTCGACTACATCAACCGCGTTACTTAACGCTTCCGCTTTCGGTCTACGAGGGTACGTAGACACACTCTCCCCTCTCGTTGCTATGCATCTCCTACATAGATCTTGCATGATCATGGGAATTTTTGTGAAATACTGCGTTCCCCAACAGTGGTATTAGAGCCAGGTCTATGTGTAGATGTTATATGCACGAGTAGAACACAAAGGAGTTGTGGGCGTGGGTATATACACATTGCTTGTCGTCACTAGTTGTTTCTTGATTAGGCGGTATTGTTGGATGAACCGGCCCGGACCGACATTACATGACCGCGTTCATGAGACTGGTTCTACCGACGTGCTTTGCACATAGGTGGCTGGCGGGTGTCAGTTTCTCCAACTTTATTTGAATCGGATTCAATGAACGGGGTTCTTTTTGAAGATCAAAAAGCAATCACTATACCGCGTTGTGGTTTTTGATGTATAGGTAAGAACGGTTCTTGCTAAGCCCGTAGCAGGCACGTAAAACTTGCAACAACAAAGTAGAGGACGTCTAACTTGTTTTTGAGGGCATGTTGTGATGTGATATGGTCAAGGCGTGATTATATAAATTATTGTATGAGACGATCATGTTTTGTAACACATTTATCGGCAATTGGCAGGAGCCATATGGTTGTCGCTTTATTGTATGAAATGCAAACGCCATGTTATTGCTTTACTTTATCACTAAGCGGTAGCGATAGTCGTAGAAGCAATAGTTGGCAAGACGACAACGATGCTACGATGGAGATCAAGTTGTCAAGCCGGTGACAATGATGATCATGATGGTGCTTTGGAGATGGAGATCAAAGGCACAAGATGATGATGGCCATATCATATCACTAATATTGATTGCATGTGATGTCTATCCTTTATGTATCTTATTTTGCTTAGTACGACGGTAGCATTACAAGATGATCTCTCACTAAGGTATAAGTGTTCTCCCTGAGTATGCACCGTTGCTATAGTTTGTCATGCCGAGACACCACGTGATGATCGGGTGTGATAAGCTCTACGTTCACATACAACGGGTGCAAGCCAGTTTTGCACAAGCAGAATACCCAGGTTAAACTTGACGAGCCTAGCATATGCAGATATGGCATTGGAACACTGAGACCGAAAGGTCGAGCGTGAATCATATAGTAGATATGATCAACATAGTGATGTTCACCATTGAAAACTTCTCCATCTCATGTGATGATCGGACATGGTTTAGTTGATATGGATCACGTGATCACTTAGATGATTAGAGGGATGTCTATCTAAGTGGGAGTTCTTAAGTAATATGATTAATTGAACTTTAATTTATCATGAAATTAGTACCTGGTAGTATTTTTGCATGTCTATGTTATTGTAGATAAATGGCCCGTGCTATTGTTCCATCGAATTTTAATACGTTCCAAGAGAAAGCTAAGTTGAAAGATGATGGTAGCAACTACACAGACTGGGTCCGTAACTTGAGGATTATCCTCATTGCTGCACAGAACAATTATGTCCCCAAAGCACCGCTAGGTGCTAGGCCTGCTGCAGATGCTACTGATGACGTTAAGAATGTCTGGCAGAGCAAAGCTGATGACTACTCAATAGTTTAGTGTACCATGCTTTATGACTTAGAACCGGGACTTCAACGACGTTTTGAACATCATGGAGCATATGAGATGTTCCAGGAGTTGAAGTTAATATTTCAAGTAAATGCCCGTATTGAGAGATATGAAGTCTCCAATAAGTTCTATAGCTGCAAGATGGAGGAGAATAGTTCTGTCAGTGAACATATACTCAGAAAGTCTGGGTACCACAATCACTTGACTCGGCTGGGAGTTAATCTTCCAGTTGATAGTGTCATTGACAGAGTTCTTCAATCACTACCACCAAGCTACAAAAGCTTCATGATGAACTATAATATGCAAGGGATGGATAAGACAATTCCCGAGCTCTTCGTGATGCTAAAGGCTGCGGAGGTAGAAATCAAGAAGGAGCATCAAGTGTTGATGGTCAACAAGACCACCAGTTTCAAAAAGAAGGGCAAAGGGAAGAAGGGGAACTTCAAGAAGAACGGCAAGCAAGTTGTTGCTCAAGTGAAGAAGCCCAAGTATGTACCTAAGCCTGAGACTGAGTGCTTCTACTGTAAAGGGACTGGTCACTAGAAGTGGAACTGCCCCAATTATTTGGCGGATAAGAAGGATGGCAAAGTTAAAGGTATATTTGATATACATGTTATTGATGTGTACCTTACTAATGCTCGCAGTAGTGCCTGGGTATTTGATACTGGTTCTGTTGCTAATATTTGCAACTCAAAACAGGGGCTACAGAGTAAGCAAAGATTGGCTAAGGACAAGGTGACGATGCGCGTGGGAAATGGTTCCAAAGTCGATGTGATCGCCGTCGGCACGCTACCTCTACATCTACCTTCAGGATTAGTTTTAGACCTGAATAATTGTTATTTGGTGTCATCGTTAAGCATGAACATTATATCTGGATCTTGTTTGATGCAAGACGGTTATTCATTTAAATCAGAGAATAATGGTTGCTCTATTTATATGAGTAGTATCTTTTATGGTCATGCACCCTTGATGAGTGGTCTATTTTTACTAAATCTTGATAGTAGTGATACACATATTCATAGTATTGAAGCCAACAGATATAAGTTTAATAATGATAGTGCAACTTATTTATGGCACTGCCGTTTAGGTCATATTGGTGTAAAGCGCATGAAGAAACTCCATGCCGATGGGCTTTTGGAATCACTTGATTATGAATCACTTGATGCTTGCGAACCATGTCTCATGGGTAAGATGACTAAAACTCCATTTTCCGGAACAATCGAACGAGCAATAGACTTATTGGAAATAATACATACTGATGTATGCGGTCCGATGAGTGTTGATGCTTGTGGTGGGTATCATTATTTTCTGACCTTCACTGATGATTTGAGCATATATGGGTATGTCTACTTGATCAAACATAAGTCTGGAACATTTGAAAAGTTCAAAGAATTTCAGAGTGAAGTGGAAAATCATCGTAACAAGAAAATTAAGTTTCTACGATCTGATCGTGGAGGTGAATATTTGAGTTGTGAGTTTGGTCTTCATTTAAAACAATGCGGAATAGTTTCGCAACTCACGCCACCTGGAACACCACAGCGTAATGGTGTGTCCAAATGTCGTAACCGCACTTTATTAGATTTGGTGCGATCTATGATGTCTCTTACTGATTTACCACTACCGTTTTGGGGTTATGCTTTAGAGATGGCTGCATTCACGTTAAATAGGGCACCATCGAAATCCGTTGAGACGACACCATATGAACTGTGGTTTGGTAAGAAACCCAAGTTGTCGTTTCTTAAAGTTTGGGGTTGCGATGCTTATGTGAAAAATCTTCAACCTGATAAGCTCGAACCCAAATCGGAAAAATGTGTCTTCATAGGATACCCAAGGAGACTGTTGGGTACACCTTCTATCACAGACCCGAAGGCAAGATATTCGTTTCTAAGAATGGATACTTTCTAGAGAAGGAGTTTCTCTCGAAAGAAGTGAGTGGGAGGAAAGTAGAACTTGATGAGGTAATTGTACCTGCTCCCTTATTGGAAAGTAGTTCATCACAGAAATCAGTTCCAGTGATTCCTACACCAATTAGTGAGGAAGCTAATGATGACGATCATGAAACTTCTGATCAAGTTACTACCGAACCTCGTAGGTCAACCAGAATAAGATCCGCACAAGAGTGGTATGGTAATCCCGTTCTGGAAGTCATGTTACTAGACCATGACGAACCTACGAACTATGAGCAAGCAATGATGAGCCCAGCTTCCGCAAAATGGCTTGAGGCCATGAAATCTGAGATGGGATCCATGTATGAGAATAAAGTGTGGACTTTGGTTGACTTCCCCGATGATCGGCAAGCCATAGAGAATAAATTGATCTTCAAGAAGAAGACTGGCGCTGACGGTAATGTTACTGTCTACAAAGCTCGACTTGTTGCAAAAGGTTTTTGACAAGTTCAAGGAGTTGACTACGATGAGACCTTCTCACCCGTAGCGATGCTTAAGTCTGTCCGAATCATGTTAGCAATTGCCGCGTTTTATATTATGAAATTTGGCAAATGGATGTCAGAACTGCATTCCTTAATGGATATCTTAAAGAAGAGTTGTATATGATGCAACCAGAATGTTTTGTCGATCCAAAAGATGGTAATAAAGCATGTAAGTTCCAGCGATCCATTTATGGACTGGTGCAAGCATCTCAAAGTTGGAATATACGCTTTGATAGTGTGATCAAAGCATATGGTTTTATACAGACTTTTGGAGAAGCCTGTATTTGCAAGAAAGTGAGTGGGAGCTCTGCAGCATTTCTAATATTATATGTGGACGACATATTGTTGATTGGAAATGATACTGAATTTCTGAATAGCATAAAAGGATACTTGAATAAGAATTTTTCAATGAAAGACCTTAGTGAAGCTGCTTATATATTGGGCATCAAGATCTATAGAGATAGATCAAGACGCTTAATTGGACTTTCACAAAGCACATACCTTGATAAAGTTTTGAATAAGTTCAAAATGGATCAAGCAAAGAAAGGTTCTTGCCTGTGTTACAAGGTGTGAAGTTGAGTCAGACTCAATGCCCGACCACTGCAGAAGTTGGAGAGAAAATGAAAGTCATTCCCTATGCTTCGACCATAGGTTCTATCATGTATGCAATGTTGTGTACCGGACCTGATGTGTGCCTTGCTATTAGTTTAGTAGGGAGGTACCAAAGTAATCCAGGAGTGGATCACTGAACAGCGGTCAAGAACATCCTGAAATACCTGAAAAGGACCAAGGATATGTTTCTCGCTTATGGAGATGACAAAGAGCTCGTCGTAAACGGTTACGTCGATGCGATCTTTGACACTGATCTGGATGACTCTAAGTCACAAAACGGATACATATTTTTATTGAATGGTGGAGCTGTCAGTTGGTGCAACTGTAAGCAAAGCATCGTGGCGGGATCTACGTGTGAAGCAGAGTACATAGCTGCTTCAGAAGCAGCAAGTGAAGGAGTCTGGATGAAGGAGTTCATATACGATCTAGGTGTCATACCTAGTGCATCGGGTCCAATGAAAATCTTTTATGACAATACTAGTGCAATTGCTTTGGTAAAGGAATCTAGATTTCACAAGAGAACCAAGCACATCAAGAGATGCTTCAATTCCATCCGCGATCAAGTCAAGGAGGGAGACATAGAGATTTGCAAGATACGTACGGATCTGAATGTTGCAGACCCGTTGACTAAGCCTCTCTCACGAGAAAAACATGATCAACACCAAGACTCCATGGGTGTTAGAATCATTACAATGTAATCTAGATTATTTACTATAGTGCAAATGGGAGACTGAAGGAAATATGCCCTAGAGGCAATAATAAAGTTGTTACTTTATATTTCCTTATATCATGATGAATGTTTATTATTCATGCTAGAATTGTATTAGCCGGAAACTTAGTACATGTGTGAATACATAGACAAACAGAGTGTCACTAGCATGTATCTACTTGACTAGCTCGTTAATCAAAGATGGTTAAGTTTCCTAACCATAGACATGAGTTGTCATTTTATAAACGGGATCACATCATTAGAGAATGATGTGATTGACATGACCCATCCGTTAGCTTAGCACTATGATCGTTTAGTTTATTGCTATAGCTTTCTTCATAACTTATACATGTTCCTATGACTATGAGATTATGTAACTCCCGAATACTGGAGGGACACTTTGTGTGCTATCAAACGTCACAACGTAACTGGGTGATTATAAATATGCTCTACAGGTGTCTCCGATGGTGTTTGTTGAGTTGGCATAGATTGAGATTAGGATTTGTCACTCTGATTGCCGGAGAGGTGTCTCTGGGCCCTCTCGGTAATGCACATCGCTATAAGCCTTGCAAGCAATGTGACTAATGATTTAGTTGCGGGATGTTGCATTATGGAACGAGTAAAGAGACTTGCCGGTAATGAGATTGAACTAGGTATGATGATACCGATGATCGAATCTTGGGCAAGTAATGTACCGATTACAAAGGGAACAAGGTATGTTGTTATGTGGTTTGACCGATAAAGAGCATCATAGAATATGTAGGAACCAATATGAGCATCCAGGTTCCGCTATTGGTTATTGACCGGAGATGAGTCTCGGTCATGTCTACATAGTTCTCGAACCCGTATGATCCGCACGCTTAACGTTCGATGACGATCGACATTATGAGTTTATGTGTTTTGATGTACGGAAGGTAGTTTGGAGTCCCAGATGAGATCACGAACATGGTGAGGAGTCTTGAAATGGTCGAGACATAAATATTGATATATCGGATGACTATATTCGGACACCGGAATGGTTCCGAGGTGTATCGGGTATTTATCGAAGTGCCGAAAGGGTTATCGGAACCACCGGGGAAGTTATGGGCCTTGGGACTTAAGGGAGAGAAAGGGAGCAGCCAAGGGCTGACCGTGCGCCCCCCATGGGCCTTGTCCTAATTGGACTAAGGGGAGGGGCGGCGCCCCCTCCTTCCTTCTCCGTCCCCTCGCCTTCCTTCTTCTCCTAGTAGGACTAGGAAAGGGGGGTCCAACTCCTACTAGGAGTAGGATTGCCCCCCTTGGGCGCGCCCTATAGGGCCAGCCGGCCTCCCCCTTGCTCCTTTATATACAGGGGCAGGGGCACCCTAGAACACATAAGTTGACAATTGTTTTAGCCGTGTGTGGTGCCCTCCTCCACAGAAACACACCTCGGTCATATTGTCATAGTGCTTAGGCGAAGCCCTGCATCGGTAACTTCATCATCACCGTCACCACGCCGTTGTGCTGACAAAATTGTCCCTCGGCCTCAGTTGGATCTAGAGTTCGAGGGACGTCATCGAGTTGAACGTGTGCAGATCACAGAGGTGTCGTGCGTTCGGTACTTGATCGGTTGGATCGTGAAGACATTCGACTACATCAACCGTGTTACTTAACGCTTCCGCTTTCGGTCTACGAGGGTACGTAGACACACTCTCCCCTCTCATTGCAACACGATTCGAACAACGCCGATCCAACACCACAGTGAACACATCTCCAGAAGAATCAAAAGAGGAACAAGGGCCACCCGACATACAACAAAAAGGACAAGCCATACCTGCAAAGAAAACAATGAATATTAAGAACTAATTCTACAAACCGAGTTGAAAGTTGACATCTTGTAGTGTTGGGAGCCCCACTCATAATCACCCCATAAATCTCCATTGCTTGGGAATATAATGGGAACAATAAGGGAAACAAATCGGAAACAAGGAACCAACAAATGAAGGCGGTAGGCAACGGCGATGGAGTGAACGAAGAAACGCCGTGAACGGTAAAGAAGGGCCGCCGTAAGCAGGCAATAAGAGCGGAGGCTGCGACACGCGGCGAGGACGGCAATGAAAGCCTAGTCGACAGCAATTGGTCGGCAACACCAGAGAGAAACATATCAAAACTCTATTAGAAAACACTAAAATTTCAAGGAGTAAAGTGAAAAGGAAAACCAGAAATCGGAAATCACGGGAGTGCCCCTCCGTGCTACAAGTGTCACGCGCGGAGCGCTCCGGAAAAGTCTCACGAGTGCTCCGCGCTGACACTTGTCGCGCGCGGAGTGCTCCCCGACTAAACATTGCGGAGAGCGCTCCTCAACTAGTGATTTTGCCGACTAGAAGCTCCCTGCACTGGGACGTCCTAATCGGTGTCTAATGCGCTGGTTAGGAGTTCTAGCACCCACTAGCCTGCACAAAATGGGCCAGCCGATTGACCACTTGCGATGCAGTCCCTTCGTCAAGCTCATTTGGTCCGTCGCTCAATGGTTGACCGGTCGAGGATAGACTAGTCGAGTGGTCAATGGTTGACTTTTTAAACAAAATACGAAGAAATTTATAAATTTCCAAAATAGAATATAAAAATTGGCAAAAAAATCTTTAAAGATTTTTAAAAAGTTCACAAACATCAAAAAATTCAAACCTGGAAAGAAAATAAATGAATTTTAAAAAAGTTCATGAATTTTAAAATTCACAAATTTTACAAAAAGTACATCAATTCTGAAAGAAAGTCTAAAATTTTAAAAAAATTCATCCATTTCGAGAAAAATATCAACATTGAAAAAAGTTCATTGAATTTGACAAAAGTTCATGAGATTTGAAAAACAAATCACGAAACTTGGAAAAAAAGTTCATAGAGGTTTGGAAGAAGATAAAATATATTGAATGAAGTTCATGGATTTATGGAAAAAGTTCACGAGTTAGATTAAAAACAAAAAAGATAAAAGAAACTAAAACGTAAAAAGAAAAGGAAAAGAAAGCGAGAAAGCTGTGTTTGGTAAAAACCAGAAGAAACCCGTCCCCAGATAAAATCGTCACAACATTCATGGCAAAGTCTCAAAAAAACAAGGGAAGAAAAAGACCTAACTGGCAGGGCCGTGGGTATAGACAGTGCTGTACAAGCCGTGCGCCAATTTGCAAAGAGTGATTTAACCGGCGCATAAGGTGGCCAATAGGAAATGCTGCATGCACTCGCCTCAGCGCAGTCTCTAGTACTCTTTATTTCTAGATGGTCACCATATGACCTTTATAAGAGTATAAAAAATCTTTAGGGATGGATTTTTCATCCACCCCACACACCTTAGTTATAACTAATTTGACTAAATCATGGGTAGCATAATTAGTCTCTCTAGGAGCATGCTCAAAAATAATATGGGGAAAATCACATGCAAGGTGATATATATCATGGTGCAGTATGACTTATCGTTTTGTTCGTTGGTTGATTTTATTTGTTTTATTTATTTATTTCCTTTTTATTATATTTACTAGTAACACTATATATATATATATATATATATTAAATTCATTTACTACAAATTTTAAGTGTTCATCGCACATATAAAATATGTGCATGCAGTATTAAAATAATTTTTGCACAACGTTTGAAATTGTTGATAGCATTAAAAAAGATTTGTGACATAAAAAATGTTCGCACATTCAAAATATGTTGGTGACATCTCAGTTATTTTTGTTAATACAGTGTAGAAGAATGTTGGCGTAATTTAGACAAAATGTTTCCTACCACTAAAAAAGTGGTCATGTGTTTAAAAAAATGTTTGTGGTATTTTACGAAATGTTCATACAGTGTAAAATATATTTGCATAAGTTTTTAAAAATATATTTCGTACCATTCAAAGAAGTAAAGCGTCGTAAAACAACCAGTGATGTCCTGAAAGAAATCATCCGCGTCGCTTAGACGCCACGTGCTGTGGTGGGGACCATGCACCGCTCTTCCCTTCAAAGTCGGGTGTCTTCCTACCCTTAGCTTATCTGTTGAAGCGCTTGTTTTCTACCTCTCTCCTTCTCTCACCTCTCGCATCCAGTGTTGTTTGTGTTCTCCCCCCCCCCCCCCCTTCCTTTTTATTATATTTAGTAGTAACAATATATATATAGGGTCGCGCTATTCGTCATCCTGGGTGAAGAATAGTTATGCTTCACCACCTCTCTATTTTGACATCAATGCATTGTATTTTTACATTTTGTAAATTTTATCATATTTAATACATAAAAAAGAACATAAGAAAATATGTACTCGATGTAAAAAAAGTTATATTACGTAAAATTATGAATGTAAAAGCATAGTGTAAACCATACATAAAATGTGATTTTTCTGGTCTTATAACCTATATTTTTGTTTTTTTATACAGGGAATCTATCGTAGTCCTTTCGATAAGTAAGAGTGTCGAACCCAACGAGGAGCAGAAGGAAATGGCAAGCAGTTTTCAGTAAGGTATTCTTTGCAAGCACTGAAATTATCGGTAACACACAGTTTTGTGATAAAATAATTCGTAATGGATAACAAGTAAATAAAGTAACTAAGGTGCAACAAGGTGGCTCAATCATTTTTGCAGCCAAGGACAAGCCTGGACAAACTCTTATGTAAATCAAAGCGCTCCCGAGGACACATGGGAATTGTTGTCAAGCTAGTTTTCATCATGCTCATATGATTCGCGTTCAGTACTTTGATAATTTGATATGTGGGTGGACCGGTGCTTGGGTACTATCCTTCCTTGGACAAGCCTCCCACTTATGATTAACCCCTCTCGCAAGCATCCGCAACTATGAAAAAAGTATTAAGGTAAACCTAACCATAGCATTAAATATATGGATCCAAATCAGCCCCTTACGAAGCAACGCATAAACTAGGGTTAAAACTCCTGTCAATCTAGCAACCCATCATCTACTTATTACTTTTCAATGCCTTCCCCTAGGCCCAAAAGATGGTGAAGTATCATGTAGTTGATGTTCACATAACACCACTAGAGGAGAGACAACATACATCTC
Source organism: Triticum aestivum (assembly GCF_018294505.1). Classification (NCBI taxonomy): domain Eukaryota; kingdom Viridiplantae; phylum Streptophyta; class Magnoliopsida; order Poales; family Poaceae; genus Triticum; species Triticum aestivum. The sequence continues at coordinate 541,594,157 of NC_057809.1, read as the reverse complement.
ATCAAAATATCGAACGAATACCAAATTCACATGATTACTTATAACAAGACTTCTCCCATGTCCTCAGGAACCAACGTAACTACTCGCAAAGCATATTCATAATCATAATCTGAGGAGTATTAATTATCATTAATGATCTGACATTATGAGCTTCCACCGAATAAACCAACTAGCATCAACTACAAGGAGTAATCAACATTACTAGCAACCCACAGGTACCAATTGAGGTTTTGGGACCAAGATCGAATACAAGAGATGAACAAGGGTTTTAGAGTAGATGGTGCTGGTGAAAATGTTGATAGAGATTGACCCCCTCTCAGTGAGAGGATCGATGGTGATGATGATGGCGGTGATTTCCCCCTTCCGGAGGGATGTTTCCCCGGTAGAACAGCTCCACCGGAACCCTAGTTGGTTCTGCCCAGGTTCCGCCTCGAGACGGTGGCGCTTCGTCCCGAAAACTTCTTCTTGATTTTTTTTCCAGGGTGAAAGACATCATATAGCCAAATATGGGCACTGGAGGCCTGCCTGGGGGCCCACAAGGTCGGGGGGCGCGCCCAGGGGGTAGGGCGCGCCCTCCACTCATGTGGCTGGCTGGTGGCCCCCCTCTGGTTCTTTCTTCGCCCAATATTTTTATATATTCCAAAAATAAGCTCCGTGAAGTTTTAGGACTTTTGGAGTTGTGCAGAATAGGTCTATAATATTTGCTCCTTTCTAGTCCAGAATTCCAGCTGCTGGCATTCTCCCTCTTCATGTAAACCTTGTAAAATAAGAGAGAATAGGCATAAGTATTGTGATATAATGCGTAATAATAGCCCCTAATGCAATAAATATCAATATAAAAGCATGATGTAAAATGGACATATCAACTCCCCCAAGCTTAGACCTCGCTTGTCCTCAAGCGAAAGCCGAAATCGATAAATATGTCCACATGTTTAGAGATAGAGGTGTCGATAAAACTAAAAATATGGACATGAGGGCATCATGATCATCTTTAGAACAGCAACATATATTGTCATATAATTTCTTATGCTAAAGTAACAATTCGTTCACAAGGTAAAGTATGAATCAGAAACTTCATTGAAAACTAATAAACTATGATCTCAATCATTGAAGTAATTGCAATTTATCATAACATCGGAAAAAGTCAATATAAGAGCTTTTCAGCAAGTCCACATACTCAACTATTATATATATAATCATTCACAATTGCTAACACTCATGTGATACTTATGGGTTCAAAGTTTCAATCAGACAAAGAGAAAGATATGGGCTTATAGTTTCACCTCCCAACCTTTTACCTCAAGGGTACTGTCAACAATAATACTTTTGAAAACCTACATCCGAGTGGATATATATCCAGATCTCTCCAACACATAGGGATTTTCAAAAGAAAAAGTATAAAAAGGAAAGGTGATGATCAACGTGACTCTTGCATAAGGGTAGAAGATAAAAGTAAAAGATAGGCCCTTCGCAGAGGGAAGCAGAGCTTGTCATGCGCTTTTATGGTTGGATGCACAAAATCTTAATGCAAAAAATGTCACTTTATATTGCCACTTGTGATAAAAGACCTTTATTATGCAATCTATCGCTTTTATTTCTTCCTTATCACAAGTTCATATAAAGCTTATTTTCTTCACATTAATAGATCATACATATTTAAAGAGAGCAATTTTTATTGCTTGCACCGATGACAACTTACTTGAAGGATCTTACTCAATCCATAGGTAGGTATGATGGACTCTCATGAAAAAACTGGGTTTAGGGATTTTTGGAAGCACAAGTAGTATCTCTACTTGGTGTAAAGAATTTGGCTAGCATGAGGGGGAAAGGCAAGCTCAACATGTTGGATGATCCAAAACAATATAACTTCCATTCGGATATAAGAAAACATAACCCATTATGTTGTCTTCCTTGTCCAACATCATCTTTTTAGCATGTCATATTTTAAGTATTTTACAGAGGGTGAGCAAATTACTGTTGAGCAATTGACAGAATTGAGCATAGTTATGAGAATATCTAGGTATGATCATGTATATAGGCATCACGTCCGAGACAAGTAGACCGACTCCTGCCTGCATCTACTACTATTACTCCACACATCGACCGCTATCCAGCATGCATCTAGAGTATTAAGTTCAAGAGAACAGAGTAACGCTTTAAGCAAGATGACATGATGTAGAGGGATAAACTCATGAAATATGATATAAACCCCATCTTGTTATCCTCGATGGCAACAATACAATACGTGCCTTGCTGCCCCTACTGTCACTGGGAAAGGACACCGTAAGATTGAACCCAAAGCTAAGCACTTCTCCCATTGCAAGAAAGATCAATCTAGTAGGCCAAACCAAACTGATAATTCGAAGAGACTTGCAAAGATAACCAATCATACATAAAAGAATTCAGAGAAGATTCAAATATTGTTCATAGATAAACTTGATCATAAACCCACAATTCATCGGTCTCAACAAACACACCGCAAAAGAAGATTGCATCGAATAGATCTCCACAAGAGAGGGGGAGAACTTTGTATTGAGATCCAAAAAGAGAGAAGAAGCCATCTAGCTAATAACTATGGACCCGAAGGTCTGAAGTAAACTACTCACACTTCATCGGAAGGGCTATGGTGTTGATGTAGAAGCCCCCTCCGGCGGAGCTCCGGAAAAGGCCCCAAGATGGGATCTCGTGGATACAGAAAGTTACGGCGGTGGAATTAGGGTTTTTGCTCCGTATCTAGTAGTTTGGGGGTACGTAGGTATATATAGGAGGAAGGAGTACGTCGGTGGAGCAACAGGGGGCCCACGAGGGTGGAGGGTGCGCCTGGGGGGGGGGGGGGTAGGCGCGCCCCCTACCTCGTGGCCTCTTGGTTGATGTCTTGACGTAGGGTCCAAGTCCTCTGGATCACGTTCGTTCCGAAAATCACGTTCCCGAAGGTTTCATTCCGTTTGGACTCCGTTTGATATTCTTTTTCTGCGAAACCCTAAAATAGGCAAAAACAGCAATTCTAGGCTGGGCCTCCGGTTAATAGGTTAGTCCCAAAAATAATATAAAAGTGTATAATAAAGCCCAATAATGTCCAAAACAGAATATAATATAGCATGGAACAATCAAAAATTATAGATACGTTGGAGACGTATCAGCGAGCCATGGACATAACACTATGGGTGGAATAGAATATGATGATGGAGGTTGTGTGGAGAAGACAAAAAGAGAGAAAGTCTCACATTGACGCGGCTAATCAACGGGCTATGGAGATGCCCATCAATTGATGTCAATGCGAGGAGTAGGGATTGCCATGCAACGAATGCACTAGAGCTATAAATGTATGAAAGCTCAACAAAAGAAACTAAGTGGGTGTGCATCCAACTTGCTTGCTCACGAAGACCTAGGGCATTTTGAGGAAGCCCGTTGTTGGAATATACAAGCCAAGTTCTATAATGAAAAATTCCCACTAGTATATGAAAGTGACAAAATAAGAGACTCTCTATCATGAAGATCATGGTGCTATTTGAAGTACAAGTGTGGAATAAGGATAGTAGCATTGTCCCTTCTCTCTTTTTCTCTCATTTTTTTGGGCCTTCCTTTTTTTATTTGGCCTTTCTCTTTTTTTATTTGGCCTTTCTCTTTTTTTTCCTCACATGGGACAATGCTCTAATAATGATGATCATCACACTTCTATTTATTTACAACTCAAGGATTACAACTCGATACTAGAACAAAATATGACTCTATATGAGTGCCTCTGGCGGTGTACCAGGATGGGCAATGAATTAAGCGTGACATGGATGAAAAATTATGCATGGTGGCCTTGCCACAAATATGATGTCAACTACATGATCATGCAAGGCAATATGACAATGATGAAGTGTGTCATAATAAACGGAACGGTGGAAAGTTGCATGGCAATTTATCTCGGAATGGCTATGGAAATGCCATAATAGGTAGGTATGGTGGCTGTTTTGAGGAAGATATAAGGAGGCTTATGTGTGATAGAGCGTATCATATCACGGGGTTTGTATACACTGATGTCTACTACACAACCTTCTTCTTGTAGACGTTGTTGGGCCTCCAAGTGCAGAGGTTTGTAGGACAGTAGCAAATTTCCCTCAAGTGGATGACCTAAGGTTTATCAATTCGTAGGAGGCGTAGGATGAAGATGGTCTCTCTCAAGCAACCCTGCAACCAAATAACAAAGAGTCTCTTGTGTCCCCAACACACTCAATACAATGGTAAAATGTATAGGTGCACTAGTAAAGCGAAGAGATGGTGAAACAAGTGTTATATGGATAGTAGATAATAGTTTTTGTAATCTGAAAATATAAAAACAGCAAGGTAGAAAGTGATAAAAGTGAGCATAAACGGTATTGCAATGATAGGAAATAAGGCCTAGGGTTCATACTTTCGCTAGTGTAAGTTCCCTCAACAATACTAACATAATTGGATCACATAACTATCCCTCAACATGCAACAAAGAGTCACTCCAAAGTCACTAATAGGGAGAACAAACGAAGAGATTATGGTAGGGTACGAAACCACCTCAAAGTTATTCTTTCCAATCAATCCATTGGGCTATTCCTATAACTGTCACAAACAGCCCTAGAGTTCGTACTAGAATAACAACTTAAGACACAAATCAACCAAAACCCTAATGTCACCTAGATACTCCAATGTCACCTCAAGTATCCGTGGGCATGATTATACGATATGCATCACACAATCTCAGATTCATCTATTCAACCAACACATAGAACCTCAAAGAGTGCCCCAAAGTTTCTACCGAAGAATCATGATGAAAACGTGTGCCAACCCCTATGCATAGGTTCATGGGCGGAACCTAAAAGTTGATCACCAAAACATACATCAAGTGAATCACGTGATATCCCATTGTCACCACAGATATCCACGGCAAGACATATATCAAGTGTTCTCAAATCTTTAAAGACTCAATCCGATAAGATTACTTCAAGGGGAAAACTCAATTCATTACAAGAGAGTAGAGGGGGGAGAAGCCATCATAGGATCCAAATATAATAGCAAAGCTCGCGATACATCAAGATCGTACCACCTCAAGAACACGAGAGAGAGAGAGAGAGAGATCAAACACATAGCTACTGGTACATACCCTCAGCCCCGAGGGAGAACTACTCCCTCCTCATCATGGAGAGCACCGAAATGATGAAGATGGCCACCGGGGAAGGATTGCCCCCTCCGGCAGGGTGCCGGAACGGGTCTAGAATGGTTTTCGGTGGCTACGGAGGCTTCTAGCGGCGGAACTCCCGATCTATTGTGTGTTCTGGAAGTTTTAGGGTACGTGAGTATATATGGGTGCAGGAAGTACGTCGGTGGAGCTTCGAGAGCCCCACGAGGGAGGAGGCGCGCCCCCACCCTCGTGAGCACCTCCCTTGGCTCCTGACGTGGGGTCCAAGTCCATCCGGTAGCTTTCCTTCCAAAAATAACTTCTTCAGTTGATTTTGTTCCGTTTCGACTCCGTTTGATATTCCTTTTCTTCGAAACACTAAAATAGGCAAAAAAACAGCAAATCTAGGCTGGGCCTCCGGTTAATAGGTTAGTCCCAAAAATAATATAAAAGTGGATAATAAAGCCCAATATTGCCCAAAACAGTAGATAACATAGCATGGAGCAATCAAAAATTATAGATACGTTGGAGACGTATCAAGCATCCCCAAGCTTAATTCCTGCTCGTCCTCGAGTAGGTAAATGATAAAAACAGAATTTTTGATGCGGAGTGCTACTTGGCATAATTTCAATGTAATTCTTCTTAATTGTGGCATGAATATTCAGATCCAAAAGATTCAAGACAAAAGTTCATATTGACATAAAAATGATAATACTTCAAGCATACTAACTAAGCAATTATGTCTTCTCAAAATAACATGGCCAAAGAAAGTTCATCCCTACAAAATCATATAGTTTAGTCATGCTCCATTTTCATCACACAAGAATGCTCTCATCATGCACAACCCCGATGACAATCCAAGCAATTGTTTCATACTTTAGTAATCTCAAACTCATAAACCTTCACGCAATACATGAGCGCGAGCCATGGATATAGCACTATGGGTGGAATAGAATAATGAGGGGGTTATGTGGAGAAGACAAAAAGGAGAAAGTCTCACATCAACGAGGCTAATCAATGGGCTATGGAGATGCCCATCGATTGATGTTAATGCAAGGAGTAGGGATTGCCATGCAACAGATGCACTAGAGCTATAAATGTATGAAAGCTCAACAAAAGAAACTAGTGGGTGTGCATCCAACTTGCTTGCTCACGAAGACCTAGGGCACTTGAGGAGGCCCATTGTTGGAATATACAAGCCAAGTTCTATAATGAAAAATTCCCACTAGTATATGAAAGTGATAACATGAGAGACTCTCTACTATGAAGATCATGGTGCTACTTTGAAGCACAAGTGTGGTAAAAGGATAGTAACATTGTCCCTTCTCTCCTTTTCTCTCATTTTTTGGGCCTTTTCTTTTTTATGGCCTTTCTCTCTCTCTTTTTTGGGCCTTCTCCTTTTTTATGGCCTTTCTCTTTTTTTTCTCACTTGGGACAATGCTCTAATAATGATGATCATCACACTTCTATTTATTTACAACTCAATTATTACAACTCGATACTAGAACAAAGATAACTCTATATGAATGCCTCCGGCGGTGTACCGGGATATGCAATGAACCAAGAGTGACATGTATGAAAGAATTATGAACATTGGCTTTGCCACAAATACTATGTCAACTACATGATCATGCTAAGCAATATGACAATGATGAATGTGTCATGATGAATGGAATGATGGAAAGTTGCATGGCAATATATATCGGAATGGCTATGGAAATGCCATAATAGGTAGGTATGGTCATTGATTTGAGGAAGATATAAGGATGTTTATGTGTGTCAGAGCGTATCATATCACGGGGTTTGGATGCACCGGTGAAGTTTGCGCCAACTCTCAATGTGAGAAAGGGCAATGCACGGTACCGAAGAGGCTAGCAAGGATGGAAGGGTGAGAGTGCGTATAATCCATGGACTCAATATTGGTCATAAACAACTCACATACTTATTGCAAAAATCTACAAGTCATCAAAAACCTCGGCACTACGCGCATGCTCCTAGGGGGATAGATTGGTAGGAAAAGACCATCGCTCGTCCCCGACCGCCACTCATAAGGAAGACAATCAAATAACACCTCATGTTTCAAATTTGTTACATAACGTTTACCATACGTGCATGCTACGGGACTTGCAAACTTCAACACAAGTATTTCTCAATTTCACAACTACTCAACTAGCACGACTTTGATATTATTACCTCCATATCGCAAAACAATCATCGAGCATCAAACTTCTCTTAGTATTCAATACTCTATATGAAACTTTTTACTAATCTTGTATACCAAGCATATTAGGATTATTTAAGAAAATTACCATGCTATTTAAGACTCACAAAATGATATAAATGAAGCATGAGAGTTCATTAATTTCAACAAAATAAAACCACCACCATGCTCTAAAATATATAAGTGAAGCACTAGAGCAAACGACAAACTACTCCGAAAGATATAAGTGAAGATCAATGAGTAGTCGAATAATTATGCAACTATGTGAAGACTCTCTAACATTTAATAATTTCAGATCTTGGTATTTTATTCAAACAGCAAGCAAAGCAAAATAGAATGGCATTCTAAGAATGGCAAACATCATGTGAAGAAGCAAAAACTTAGGATCAACCGAAACTAACCGATAGTTGTTGAAGAAGAAAGGTGGGATGCCAACCGGGGCATCCCCAAGCTTAGATGCTTGAGAATTCTGGAAATATTATCTTGGGATGCCATGGGGATCCCCAAGCTTGAGCTTTTGTGTCTCCTTAATTCCTCTCATATCACGGTCTCCCTAAATCTCAAAAGCTTCATCCACACAAAACTCAACAAGGACTCGTGAGACGAGTTAGTATAAACCATTGCCAAAACCTTATCATACTCTACTGTAGCAAATCACTAAAATTATTATTCAATATTTCATACTAAATGCCTCTGCATATTTAATAGTCCTATCCTCAAATAGAATCATTAAAGAAGCAAACATATGCAAACAATGCAAACATAACAGCAATCTGCCTAAACAGGATAGTATGTAAAGAATGCAGCAACATCCATACTTCCCTAGCTCCAAAAATTATGAAATAAAATTCCCACTGTAGTAAATTTATCAGAGCTTAATATTCAAAAGGTTTCAACATTTTATCACATTCTGAATTTTCTAGGGAATTATTGCAACAACGGTAAACTTTCTGTTTTCAAACAACAACATGTACACTTGTAACATAGGCACAGTAAAGGCTATCAATGCCACTTTTATTGAAATAAAAGATGCAAAACATTGTTCTAAATAACAGCAATCAAATCCTAACAAAATAAATTGATGATCCAAGCAAAACACATATCATGTGGTGAATAAAAATATAGCTCCAAGTAAAGTTTTTTTACCGATGAACGGAGACGAAAGAGGGGATGCCTTCCAGGGCATCCCCAAGCTTAGGCTCTTGGCTATCCTTGAATATTACCTTGGGGTGCCTTGGGCATCCCCAATCTTAGGCTCTTGCCACTCCTTATTCCATAATCCATCGAATCTTTACCCAAAACTTGAAAACTTCACAACACAAAACTTAAAGTAGAAAATCTTGTGAGCTCCGTTAGCGAAAGAAAATAAAAGACCACTTCAAGGTACTGTAATGAACTCATTCTTTATTTATATTGGTGTTATGCCTACTTTATTCGAACTTCTCTATGGTTTATAAACTATTTTACTAGCCATAGATTCATCAAAATAAGCAAACAACACACGAAAAACAGAATCTGTCAAAAACAGAACAGTCTGTAGTAATCTGTAACTAACGCAAACTTCTGGAACTCCAAAAATTCTAAAATAAATTTCTGGACGTGAGGAATTTATCTATTAATCATATTAAAAAATAATTAACTAAATATCACTCTCCAATAAAAAATGAAAGCAATTCTCGTGAGCGCTAAAGTTTCTGTTTTTTACAGCAAGATCAACAAGACTTTTCCCAAGTCTTCCCAACGGTTCTACTTGGCACAAACACTAATTAAAACATAAAAACTCAATCATAACAGAGGCTAGATAAATTATTTATTACTAAACAGGAGAAAAAAGCAAGGAACAAAAATAAAGTTGGGTTGCCTCCCAACAAGTGCTATCGTTTGACGCCCCTAGCTAGGCATGATGATTTCAATGATGCTCACATAAAAGATAAGAATTGTAACATAAAGAGAGCATCATGAAGAATATGACTAGCACATTTAAGTCTAACCCACTTCCTATGCATAGGGATTTTGTGAGCAAACAACTTGTGGGAACAAGAATCAACTTGCATAGGAAGGTAAAACAAGCATAACTTTGAAACTTTAAGCACATAGGGAGGAAACTTGATATTATTGCAATTCCTACAAGTATATATTCCTCCCTCATAATAATTTTCAGTAGCATCATGAATGAATTCAACAATATAACCAGCACCTAAAGCATTCTTTTCATGATCTACAAGCATAGAAATTTTATTACTCTCCACACAAACAAAATTCTTCTCATGAATAATAGTGGGAGCAAACTCAACAAAATAATTATCATGTGAGGCATAATCCAATTGAAAACTAAAATCATTATGACAAGTTTCATGGATATAATTATTCTTTATAGCATACAAGTCATCACAATAATCATCATAGATAGCAACTTTGTTCTCATAATCAATTGGAACCTCTTCCGGAATAGTGGAATCATCACAAAATATAGTCATGACCTCTCCAAATCTACTTTCATCAATATAATCATCATAAATAGGAGGCATGCTTTCATCATAATAAATTTGCTCATCAAAACTTGGGGAATAAAAAATATCATCTTCATCAAACGTAGCTTCCCCAAGCTTGTGGCTTTGCATATCATTAGCATCATGGATATTCAAGGAATTCATACTAACAACATTGCAATCATGCTCATCATTCAAATATTTAGTGCCAAACATTCTAATGCATTCTTCTTCTAGGACTTGAGCACAATTATCGGAATCCTTATTTTCATGATAGATATTAAAAAGATGAAGCGCATGAGACAAACTCAATTCCATTTTTTTATAGTTTTCTTTTATAAACTAAACTAGTGATAAAACAAGAAACTAAAGACTCGATTGCAAGATCTAAAGATATACCTTCAAGCGCTAACCTCCCCGGCAATGGCGCCAGAAAAGAGCTTGATGTCTACTACACAACCTTCTTCTTGTAGACGTTGTTGGGCCTCCAAGTGCAGAGGTTTGTAGGACAGTAGCAAATTTCCCTCAAGTGGACGACCTAAGGTTTACCAATCCGTAGGAGGCGTAGGATGAAGATGGTCTCTCTCAAGCAACCCTGCAACCAAATAACAAAGAGTCTCTTGTGTCCCCAACACACTCAATACAATGGTAAATTGTATAGGTGCACTAGTTCGGTGAAGAGATGGTGAAACAAGTGGTATATGGATAGTAGATAAGAGTTTTTGTAATCTGAAAATATAAAAACAGCAAGGTAGAAAGTGATAAAAGTGAGCATAAACGGTATTGCAATGATAGGAAATAAGGCCTAGGGTTCATACTTTCGCTAGTGTAAGTTCCCTCAACAATACTAACATAATTGGATCACATAACTATCCCTCAACATGCAACAAAGAGTCACTCCAAAGTCACTAATAGTGGAGAACAAACGAAGAGATTATGGTAGGGTACGAAACCACTTCAAAGTTATTCTTTCCAATCAATCCATTGGGCTATTCCTATAACTGTCACAAACAGCCCTAGAGTTCGTACTAGAATAACACCTTAAGACACAAAAAATCAACCAAAACCCTAATGTCACCTAGATACTCCAATGTCACCTCAAGTATCCGTGGGCATGATTATACGATATGCATCACACAATCTCAGATTCATCTATTCAACCAACACATAGAACCTCAAAGAGTGCCTCAAAGTTTCTACCGGAGAATCAAGACGAAAACGTGTGCCAACCCCTATGCATAGGTTCATGGGTGGAACCCGCAAGTTGATCACCAAAACATACATCAAGTGAATCACGTGATATCCCATTGTCACCACAGATATCCACGGCAAGACATACATCAAGTGTTCTCAAATCTTTAAAGACTCAATCCGATAAGATTACTTCAAGGGGAAAACTCAATTCAATACAAGAGAGTAGAGGGGGGAGAAGCCATCATAGGATCCAAATATAATAGCAAAGCTCGCGATACATCAAGATTGTACCACCTCAAGAACACGAGAGAGAGAGATCAAACACATAGCTACTGGTACATACCCTCAGCCCCGAGGGAGAACTACGACGGGGGTAGCGAGCGGCGGAGCGGCGGGTCCGACTTGGCGTCGGGCGCCGCTTTGCGCGGCACCGGCGACCCCATCATCCGCGTCGCCGGCTTCTTGAACTCCCCGGGGTCGTCTCCTTGGGCGGCTGGCGTAGGGAGGCTGCGGAAAGGGAAGAGGGCTGGCGACAAGGCCGTCAGGTCGGAGTACGAGGGCGTGGTGCCCTCGACAGCATGCTGACGTCCTGCCGCCCCATCTTCGAGCCTCGCTTCCAGCGCCGCCGTCGCCGTCCAGCCTTCGGACGACCCTCGGGATGTTCCCTTGGTGTCTTCTGGCACCCGTAGCTCGCCTAGGAACTCCTTTTGCCCTTTTCGCCTCCTTGACCTGTCTCCTGAAGAGAGGGACAGGAAAGGGATTATGGGCATCTTATCTTTTTATTTTGTAAGCCTTCGGGCCTTAGCTGTATCTAAAACTTGTAATCCTCTCTTTCATGTTTTTCATCCTCTATGGACTGTACCTGAGTGGGATGTTTTTTTAATGAAAAGGGGATGCTTGCCGGGTTACTTGTCTCGCGAGTTGAACCCACGCCAAGGAGTAAATCCTTGGCATCCCTCGGACAGACATTTCATCTCCCGGCAACAGGCCCTGCCGCCTTCCCACGTCGCTCGACCTTTCTCACGCTTTTGACGGAGGCAGGAACGAGGTGGGTGCGGTCTCCTCGTTTCATCCCTTTGCTGCTGCGACTACGACCAAACTTGGCCCCGAGAACGAGCCCCAGGGCCTAGAGTTGAGGGAGCACAGCAGTTTTCGGGAAGAAACGTGGTTTCGCATTCCCCAGTCCATAAGAGGATGCATGATGAGGGATAAAAGACTTATCTGATATTGCAGCCCCCGGCAACTCTGGTTTGCCGTGGACGATTCTTGGCACTCGCAGCCCCCAGCGATACTGGCTTGCCGGGAAGGCTTTTATCTTCCAGCAGAGAACTTTGACGTTCTCGATGCCGGCTTCCGGTAAGCTTGTTGCCAGGAAGGCTCTTATCTTCGGCAGAGAACTTTGACGTTCTCGATGCCGGCTTCCGGCAAGCTTGTTGCCAGGAAGGCTCTTATCTTCGGCAGAGAACTTTGACGTTCTCGATGCCGGCTTCCGGCAAGCTTGTTGCCAGGAAGGCTTTTATCTTCGGCAGAGAACTTTGACGTTCTCGATGCCGGCTTCCGGCAAGCTTGTTGCCAGGAAGGCTTTTATCTTCGGCAGAGAACTTTGACGTTCTCGATGCCGGCTTCCGGCAAGCTTGTTGCCGGGAAGGCTTTTATCTTCGGCAGAGAACTTTGACGTTCTCGATGCCGGCTTCCGGCAAGCTTGTTGCCAGGAAGGCTTTTATCTTCGGCAGAGAACTTTGACGTTCTCGATGCCGGCTTCCGGCAAGCTTGTTGCCAAGAAGGCTTATGGCGAAGAACGTCGTCGTTCTTGACACCGGCTCCCGGCAAGATCGTTGCCGGAAAGGCTTATGGCGAAGAACTTCGTCGTTCTTGACACCGGCTCCCGGCAAGATCGTTGCCGGAAAGGCTTATGGCGAAGAACTTCGTCGTTCTTGACACCGGCTCCCGGCAAGATCGTTGCCGGAAAGGCTTATGGCGAAGAACTTCGTCGTTCTTGACACCGGCTCCCGGCAAGATCGTTGCCGGAAAGGCTTATGGTGAAGAACTTCGTCGTTCTTGACACCAAAAAGATTGGTCCTAAGGGCGTTGCCAGCCCCCGGGCCATAACTACGTTCAAACATGACAAGTGATTAGCATCTGAAGTGCACTTAACTCGCTTGCGAATTTTGACTTCTGCTACATATTCCCTATGCCTGCTGGAATGCTTTCCGGTGCGTACGATCCAGCCAGCAGCGCTTGAGGGAACGGGCCCTTAGCGGCTATTCGGGAACATCGCCTCCCGGAAAGGTTTACCTTCTTGGTTCTAGCGCAACCGCACAAGTTGCCGAGCGGACTCGAGGCAACATGGAGCGCAACTAGCCCCGAGAAGGCTCCTTGGCATACAGGTCTATGCAGAAATCTCAAATAAATAGCACATGCTATCTTCCTGTTCAACCTCTCTTTGTACGTCCACCCTACGCTTTCTAGGGAAACTTGCCGGTGCAGGCACCCTTGCCGCGAGCGCCGAGTGCGGAACTTCAGCAGCCTGCTGGCGGGGTCGCTACCGACAAGCAATCTTGTCGCAACTAGTTGCAGCTCGCTTAAGTTGTTGAGCGGACTCGAAAACAAAGTAAGGGCGCTAGCGGCTCACTTAAGTTGTTGAGCGGACTCGAAGCAAAGTAAGGGCGCTAGCAGCTCACTTAAGTTGTTGAGCGGACTCGAAACAAAGTAAGGGCGCAACTAGCTACGAGTTGATTCCTCGGCGCACAGGTTTTCCGTACAAAGAACAAGATCTCCGAGGCGGATAACCTTATATAGAAAAGAAATATCTAAAGTTTCGCACGACTTAGCTTTTCTGTTGCCGCACTAGCGTCGTTATTTTGCTCGCCCGCTTCTTAGGAGCCATGACGATGAAGAACAGCTGAGCATTGACGTGGACGGAACAGCTGCCGCGGGAAACCCCTACCTGGCGCGCCAAAGATGTCGGGGGGTGCTGATCCACCAACACCTATGGGGACAGGGCCCCTTTCGGTTCGGTGGAAGGCGGAGAGCGCACAAAGAGTGGATCGAGGTAGTACACGCGGGCGATTTTACCCAGCTTCGGGCCGCACGGATGCGTAAAACCCTACCGCTGCTTGTTTGTGTGTATTGAATCTTTGCTCAGGAGCGATCGACGCTACCAGACTGAGCGTGGGAGTGTTTCTGGTGTCTCGAATGAGCCGAACCGGCCGAACCTCTTCTACGTTGCGCCTGGGCCTCCTTTTATACTTTCAAGGGGTCACCGACAGGTGGCAACATAGACTAGAAGGGTAAAAATAGAAAAGGATGCGGTAGGTGCAGCTACCGCTACTGTGGATACAGTGCACCCTACCTAACTCTGACGGCAGGGGACAAGGGCATTAAATGCCTGTCTGAGTCTCCTAAACAGTGCAAAAGGTGACCGTTAGGAGCGCCACCGTTTGCCACGATGGGCTTCTCTTCATCTCCGCTTGCCACCACGTACCCCTAGCTGCACGGCCTCCTGCCACGTGTGCTTGGGAGAGTCCTAGAGCGACACGTTAGCAGGTGTGCTGGAGCGCGGGCACGAAGTGGGGGTTTCCCGCGGCAAGCTCCTTGCCGCGGCCGTCGTCTTGTCGTGTCCGGAAGCTTGTCGCTCGCTAGATCTTGCCGAGACGCAGGGCGCGTCGCGGCAAGCTTTCTTGATATGCCTTGAGTGGCCTTCCTGGCAAGCTCCTCTTGCCGGGGTCTTGTCTCTTCCCGGCAAGATCCTCTTGCCGGGGCCTTGGTTGGCCTTCCCGGTAAGCTCCTCTTGCCGGGGCCTTGGCTCTTCCCGGCAAGATCCTCTTGCCGGGGCCTTGGTTGGCCTTCCCGGCAGGCTCCTCTTGTCGGGGCCTTGGTTGGCCCTCCCGGCAAGCTCCTCTTGCCGGGGCCTTGGTTTGTGTACTTTGTTCTTGAATGGTCTTCAAGGGAACCACGGAGGGTCTTGGCGGTCACCCGGCAAGCCTTGCCGCGGGGTGCTGCAACTGCCCGTGCACGAGTTCAGGATACTAGGGTACCCCTACTCTAGTACACCGACACTCCTGTTAATAGGTTAGTCCCAAAAATAATATAAAAGTGGATAATAAAGCCCAATATTACCCAAAACAGTAGATAACATAGCATGGAGCAATCAAAAATTATAGATACGTTGGAGACGTATCATGCACCGGCGAAGTTTGCACTAACTCTCGAGGTGAGAAAGGGCAATGCATGGTACCGAAGAGGCTAGCAATGATGGAAGGGTGAGAGTGTGTATAATCCATGGACTCAACATTAGTCATAATGAACTCACATACTTATTGCAAAAATCTACAAGTCATCAAAAACCAAGCACTACGCGCATGCTCCTAGGGGGATAGATTGGTAGGACAACACCATCGCTCGTCCCCGACCACTACTCATAAGGAAGACAATCAAAGAACACCTCATGCTTCAAATTTGTCACACAACGGTTACCATACGTGTATGCTATGGGACTTGCAAACTTCAACACAAGTATTTCTCAGATTCACAATTACTCAACTAGCACGACTCTAATATCACCATCTTCATATCTCAAAACAATCATCAAGTATCAAACTTCTCATAGTATTCAATGCACTCTATATGGAAGTTTTTATTATACCCATCTTGGATGCCTATCGTATTAAGACTAATTTTATAGCCAAAACAAATTACCATGTTGTTCTAAAAGACTCCCGGAATAATATAAGTGAAGCATGAGAGATCAATAATTTCTATAAAATAAAACCACCACCGTGCTCTAAAAGATATAAGTGAAGCACTAGAGCAAAATTATCTAGCTCAAAAGATATAACTGAAGCACATAGAGTATTCTAATAAATTCCGATTCATGTGTGTCTCTCCCAAAAGGTGTGTACAACAAGGATGATTGTGGTAAACTAAAAATCAAAGACTCAAATCATACAAGACGCTCCAAGCAAAACACATATCATGTGGTGAATAAAAATATAGCCTCAAGTAAAGTTACCGATAGACGAAGACGAAAGAGGGGATGCCTTCCGGGGCATCCCCAAGCTTAGGATTTTGGTTGTCCTTGAATTTTACCTTGGGGTGCCTTGGGCATTCCCAAACTTAGGCTCTGGCCACTCCTTATTCCAAAATCCATCAAATCTTTACCCAAAAACTGGAAAACTTCACAACACAAAACTTAAAAAGAAAATCTCATGAGCTCTGTTAGCATAAGAAAACAAATCACCACCTTAAGGTACCGTAATGAACTCATTCTTTATTTATATTGGTGTTAAACCTAATGTATTCCAACTTCTCTATGGTTCATACCCCCCGATACTAGCCATAGATTCATCAAAATAAGCAAACAACACACGAAAAACAAAATTTGTCAAAAACAGAACTGTCTATAGTAATCTGGAGGTTTTGAATACTTCTGTAACTCCAAAAATTCTGAAAAATTAGGACGATATAAATAATTTGTATATTGATCTACTTCAGTTGGAATTGGTATTTTATCGCTCTCTGGTAAAAAATGAAAATTATTCTCGTGAGCGCATACTTTCTGTTTTTTCAGCAAGATCAAACAACAATCATCCAAGAAGATCCTAAAGGCTTTACTTGGCACAGACACTAACTAAAACATAAAAATACAATCATAACAGAGGATAGATGATTTATTTATTATTAAACAGGAACAAAAAGCAAGGAACAAAAATAATATTGGGTTGCCTCCCAACAAGCGCTATCGTTTAACGCCCCTAGCTAGGCATAAAAACAAGAATATATATAGGTATTGTCATCTTTGGTATGCAATCCATAAGTGGCTCTCATAATAGATTCATAAGGTAATTTATTTTTTTTCTAGGAAAGTGTTCCATGCCTTTCCTTAACGGAAATTGGAATATAATATTTCCTTCTTTCATGTCAATAATTGCACCAATCGTTCTAAGGAAAGGTCAAGCAAGAATAATAAGACATGTAGGATTGCAATCTATATCAAGAACAATGAAATCTACAGGCACATAATTCCTATTTGCAACAATAAGAACATCATTAATCCTTTCCATAGGTTTCTTAATGGTGGAATCCGCAAGGTGCAAATTTAAAGAACAATCATGAAATTCACGGAAACCTAACACACCACACAAAGTTTTTGGAACCATGGAAACACTAGCACCAAAATCACATAAAGCAGCATTCCTGATCTTTAATCTTAATTTTAATAGTAGGTTCCCACTCATCATAAAGTTTTCTAGGGATAGAAACTTCTAATTCAAGCTTTTCTTCATAGGATTGCATTAAAGCATCAACGATATGTTTAGTAAAAGCTTTATTTTGATCATAAGCATGAGGAGAATTTAAAATGGATTGCAACAAGGAAATACAATCTATCAAAGAGCAATTATCATAATTAAATTCCTTGAAATCCAAAATAGTGGGTTCATTGCTATGTAAAGTTTTGACCTCTTCAATCCCACGTTTACCAATTTTTGCATCAAGATCTAAAAACTCTGAATCATTGTGACGTATTTTAACTAAAGTTGACTCATCTCCAGTCCCATCTTTATCAAGATTCATATTGGAAAACAAAGATTTAATAGGAGGCACATCAATCACTTTTATATCTTCATCATTATTATCATGAAAACTAGAAGAACACGCTTTCACAAAGCAATCATTTTAGCACGCATCCTAGCGGTTCTTTCTTTGCACTCATCAATGGAAATTCTCATGGCTTTGAGAGACTCATTGATATCATGCTTAGGTGGAATAGATCTAAGTTTCAAAGAATCAACATCAAATGAAATTCTATCCACGTTCCTAGCCAACTCATCATTCTTAGGAATTTTTTCTTCAAGCAAAGCATTGAAATTCTTTTGTGAATTCATAAATTCTTTAACACCAGTCTCAAAATCAGAGGGCATCTTATTAAAATTTCCATAAGAGTTGTTGTAGTAATTACCATAATTATTAGAGGAATTACTAGGGAACGACCTAGAATTAAAGTTTCCTCTATACGCGTTATTACCAAAGTTGTTCCTACCAACAAAATTCACATCCATAGATTCATTATTATTCTAAATCGAATTGTACAAAGGCATATCATTAGGATCAGAAGAAACACTCTTATTAGCAAACAATTTCATAAGTTCATCCATCTTTCCACTCAAAACATTAATCTCTTCTATCGCATGAACTTTTTTACTAGTGGATCTTTCAGCATGCCATTGAGAATAATTAACCATAATATTATCTAGGAGTTTGGTAGCTTCTTCTAAAGTGATTTCCATAAAAGTACCTCCCGCGGCCGAATCTAAAAGATTTCTAGAAGCAAAATTCAATCAGACATAAATTTTTTGTATAATCATCCATAGATTCAAACCATGTGTAGGGCAATTACGTATCATTAATTTCATCCTCTCCCAAGCTTGTGCAACATGCTCATGATCAAGTTGCTTAAAATTCATAATATCATTTCTAAGAGAGATGAACTTAGCGGGAGGAAAATACTTAGAGACAAAAGCATATTTGCACTTATTCCATGAATCAATACTATTCTTAGGCAAAGAAGAGAACCAAGTTTTAGCACGATCTCTATGCGAAAACAGAAATAGTTTCAATTTAACAATATCATTGTCCACATCGTTCTTCTTTTGCATATCACACAAATCAACAAAATTGTTTAGATGGGTAGCGGCATCTTCACAAGGAAGGCCAGAAAATTGATCTTTCATGACAAGATTCAACAAAGCATCATTAATTTCACAAGATTCAGCATCGGTAATGGGAGCAATCGGAGTGCTAATAAAATCATTGTTGTTGGTATTGGAAAAGTCACATAATTTAGTATTATCTTGAAACAATCAATCCAACACACAAGCACAGAAGAAGCAAGCGAAAAAAGACGAATGAAAAAGGGCAAATAAAACGGCAAAGGTGAAGTGGGGGAGAGGAAAACGAGAGGCAAATGGAAAATAATGTAATGCGTGGGATAAGAGTTTGTGATGGGTACTTGGTATGTATTGACTTGAGCATAGATCTCCCCGGCAACGGCTCCAGAAATCCTTCTTGCTACCTCTTGATCATGCGTTGGTTTTCCCTTGAAGAGGAAAGGGTGATGCAACAAAGTAGCATAAGTATTTCCCCAGTTTTTGAGAACCAAGGTATCAATCCAGTAGGAGACTACACGCAAATCGCCTAGTACCTGCACAAACAATCAAGAACCTTGCAACCAACACGATAAAGGGGTTGTCAATCCCTTCACGGCCACTTGCAAAAGTGAGATCTGAAGAAGATAATAAGATAAATATTTTTGGTATTTTTGTTGTATAGATTGAAAAGTAAAGATTGAAAAATAAATAGTAAACTAGAATTATAGATCGGAAACTTTTATGATGTAAAGTAGACCCGGGGGCCATAGGTTTCACTAGTGGCTTCTCCCATGATAGCATATATTACGGTGGGTGAACAAATTACCGCCGATCAATTGATAGAAAAGCGCATAGTTATGAGAATATCTAGGCATGATCATGAACATAGGCATCACGTCCGTGTCAAGTAGACCGAAATGATTCTGCATCTACTACTATTACTCCACACATCGACCGCTATCCAGCATGCATCTAGAGTATGAAGTTCATAAGAACAGAGTAATGCATTAGGCAAGATGACATGATGTAGAGGGATAAATTCAAGCAATATGATATAAACACCATCTTTTTATCCTCGATGGCAACAAGACAATACGTGTCGGTTCCCTTTCTATCAATGGGATCGAGCACCGCATGATTGAACCCAAAGCTAAGCACTTCTCCCATTGCAAGAAAGATCAATCTAGTAGGCCAAACTAAACTGATAATTCAAAGAGACTTGCAAACATATCAAATCATGCATATAAGAATTCAGAGAAGAATCAAATATTGTTCATAGATAATCTTGATCATAAACCCACAATTTATCCGATCTCGGCAAACACACCGCGAAAAGTATTACATCGAATAGATCTCTAAGAACATCGAGGAGAACTTTGTATTGAGAACCAAAGAGAGAGAAGAAGCCATCTAGCTAATAACTATGGACCCGAAGGCCTGTGGTAAACTACTCACACATCATCGGAGAGGCTATGGTGTTGATGTAGAAGCCCTCCATGATCGATTCCCCCTCCAGCAGATCGCCGGAAAAGGCCCCATGATGGGATCTCACGGGTACAAAAGGTTGCGGCAGTGGAAAAGTGGTTTCATGGCTCCCCTGGATGTTTTCAGGGTATAAGAGTATATATAGGCAAAAGAAGTAGGTCGGTGGAGCTACGAGGGGCCCACGAGGGTGGGGGCACGCCTACCCCCCTGGGCGCGCCCTCCTGCCTCATGGCCGCCTCATTGCATCTCAGACTTCCACTCCAAGTCTCCTGGATTGCATTTGTTCCAAGAAAGATCCTCGCGAAGGTTTCATTCTGTTTGGATTCCGTTTCATATTCCTTTTCTGCGAAACACTAAAATAGGCAAAAAAAACAACAACTGGCACTGGGCCTCGATTAATAGGTTAGTCCCCAAAAAATAATATAAATAGCATATTATAGCCCATTAAACATCCAAAACATATTGTATAATAGCATGGAACAATAAAAAGTTATAGATACGTTGGAGACGTATCACATATACGCGCTGACGGGTGGGCCCTATGGTAATGTGTGCTGCTGAATGTGGGCGTTTGACTGGTCAATTGATCGTGTCATCAACAAATTACGGAGCTGTATGGTGAGCCAGTGACCGTATGATCACCCTAAAATGTATTTTATTAGCACAGTACAAACTAAAACTACCATTTCTTTCATTCATATACGTAGAGACAGGTGAGCACCACGGCTACGCGCCCCGACGGTGCAACACTAGTTGCGCCACGTGGAACGTTTGCCTGGTCAATTGATTGTGTCATCAACAAAATACAGAGTTGTACGGGTGAGCTAGTGACCGTATAATCACGACATGTATTTTTTAACATGGTACAATGCAAGCGCTTATATATACGCGCAAGCACTGACCGCTAAGCGCACACACGCAGACCCTACCCCTATGAGCAACTTCGAGAGAGTGAGCCAGCATATGATGTTGAGATTTTACGAAGTCACCATAGGTGTGTAACGCCCTCGATGCGGCTATATCTCCCACGTGTCGAAGCACGACTTAGAGGCATAACCGCATTGAAAGCAATGTCGCAAGTGAGGTAATCTTCACACAACCCATGTAATGCATAAGAGAAAGAGATACATAGTTGGCTTACAATCGCCACTTCACACAAAACATGAATAAAGCCTTACATCATCCAGATACACACAAGGTCCGACTACGGAACAAAATAAAAGAAGACTACCCCAAATGCTACACAGATCCCCGATCGTCCCAACTGGGCTCCACTACTGATCAACTGGAAACGGAACAACATAACGAACACGATCTTCATCGAGCTCCTCCTTGAGCTCGGGTTGCGTCACCTGCACGGTATCATCGGCACCTGCAAACCGGTTTTGGAAGTATCTGTGAGTCACGGGGACTCAACAATCTCACACCCTCGCGATCAAGACTATTTAAGCTTATAGGTAGGGTAAAAGTTATGAGGTGGAGCTGCAGCAAGCGACTAGCATATATGGTGGCTAACATACGCAAAAGAGAG
This sequence comes from Triticum aestivum, assembly GCF_018294505.1. NCBI lineage: Eukaryota > Viridiplantae > Streptophyta > Magnoliopsida > Poales > Poaceae > Triticum > Triticum aestivum. Next base: position 541,572,454 of record NC_057809.1, on the reverse strand, counting down.
CGAGAAGAGAGAGCAAAGGCACGGTCGAACAACTATGATCAAGAAGTGATCCTAGAACAACCTACGTCAGGCATAACTCCAACACCGTGTTCACTTCCCGGACCCCGCCGAGAAGAGACCGTCACGGTAACACACGCGGTTGATGCATTTTAATTAAGTTAGGTTCAGGTTTTCTACAACCAGACATTAACAAATTCCCATCTGCCCATAACCGCGGGCACGACTTTCGAAAGATCATATCCCTGCAGGGGTGTCCCAACTTAGCCCATCGCAAGCTCTCACGGTCAACGAAGGATATTCCTTCTCCCAAGACAATCCGATCAGACTCGGCATCCCGGTTACAAGACATCCTCGACAATGGTAAAACAAGTCCAGCAAGACCGCCCGATGCGCCGACATCCTGATAGGAGCTGCACATATCTCGTTCTCAGGGCAACACCGGATGAACACTACGTACAGCTAAAACCAGCCCTCAAGTTTCCCCGAGGTGGCGCCGTAAGTGGCTCTGTTTCGGACCAACACTTAGACAAGCACTGGCCCAGAGGGGGGGGGGTTAAAATAAAGATGACCCTCGGGATGTGCGACTCCCAAGGGAAAAAGGCTAGGTGGCGAATGGTAAAACAAAGGTTGGGCCTTGCTGGAGGAGTTTTATTCAAGGCAAACTGTCAAGGGGTTCCCATTATAGCCCAACCGTGTAAGGAACGCAAAATCAAGGAACATAACACCGGTATGACAGAAACTAGGGCGGCAAGAGTGGAACAAAACACCGGGCATAAGGCCGAGCCTTCCACCCTTTACCAAGTATATAGATGCATTAATATTAATAAGAGATATTGTGATATCCCAACAAATCCATGTTCCAACATGGAACGAACTCCAATCTTCACCTGCAACTAACAACGCTATAAAAGGGGCTGAGCAAAGCGGTAACATAGCCAAACAACGGTTTGCTAGGACAAGGTGGGTTAGAGGCTTGGCTTAGCAACATGGGAGGCATGATATAGCAAGTGGTAGGTATCGCAGCATAGGCATAGCAAAAGAGCGAGCATCTAGCAAGCAAAGATAGAAGTGATTTCGAGGGTATGGTCATCTTGCCTGAAATCCCGCAAGGAAGAAGAACGAGTCCACGAAGAAGACAAACGGACGTAGTCGAACGAATCCTCACAAACGCGACGTTATCGGAACCAACCCGAAGAAGCAACACCGGAAAGGAGCAAACAACATAGTAAACAACCATCACATAAACATGGCATGATGCACAAACAATTATGATGCATGTCCGGTTTAATGAGGCATGGCACGACAAAATGCACAAACAACCCTACAAATTAAGTGGAGCTCAATATGCAACTCTGTTGCATATTGACGAAACACCACGTGACTTATTTAGTTCGATCTCGTTTATGTACCCAACAAGATTAAATGTTGATTAACATGGCAAGAGGTGAAGCTAAGTAAAACTACCTATCTAGTCAAGTTTAAATGAGGCCGGAAGCAACGAACAACAATTCTGATAAATCCCCATATGCATATATTAGGTTTGGTACTGTTCTGCCCTAAACCATATTTTATAGTTGTTAAACATGCAAAGTGATGCTACCATGTTGAACTAGGCATTTTTCTACCCCATTTACATATAAAGATTATTACAAACCGAGTTACGGTTAAATAGTTATGAATTAAATCATTTTAGCAAGTTATTTAAGCAAATTTAAACAAACAAAATTTTAAGCATTTTAAACATGGATGAAAGTTGGATATTATGAATCTAGACAAAATTCTAGACATTTTACATATAAAGTTTGTTTTAATCCGATGCACGGTTAATGAGTTATTATATGCATGAAGCTTAGGGGTTTTTCTGCTAATATGTAAACTCTGGAAAATAACTAAATCGCAGATCCTAAAAAAAACCTACACGGGCCGGATCTGGAACAGGGCCCAACAGAGAAGAAAAAAAGGTGGGGCGCTGGGGTGGCTCACATTGGGCTGAGGCCCAGTTGGGAAGAGGCTGCAACAGGCCGGATCTGCGGAAGTAGGGGTGGATCTTGGCAGTGGCCGAGTGAGGCGATGGGAGAGCATACGGTCAACGGGAGCAGGCGCGTCTGCGAGCGTCTCCTCCTGCTCGAGGCAGAAGCAGGGGAGGACAGCGATGACGCGGGACTTGGCAGCGGGCGACACCGGCGGCAACAGGACGGGCAGCTTTGGGCGAGGGCGACCACGAGGCGCCGGATCTGAAGCAGAAACACAGCGGCGGCAAAGCTGCTCGAAGTACATCCATGGGGTCTCTGCAGGTAGAACACAGAGAGAGAGGTGTAATCAGAGAAGCAGAACAACAAGGAGAAGAAGAGAGAAGGCGAGGGCGACGGGCGCGCGAGGAGGAGGCATCAGGCGCGCTGGCGACGGAGCGGCGGCTCCAGCGAACTTGCAGAGGCCGGGGGTGTCGAGGAGCCGATGAGGAAGGGCCCGAACTGGCCGGATTCTCCTTCGAGGCTCCAGATCCTAACGAGAGGGCACCAGAGGTACAGTTCCCTGCCGGATTTGAGCAGCAAAGAGGCGGGGCGTCCATGGGAGGGGCTCGGTCAGGCTCGCCATGGTGTCCTGTGGAGGCAACAGAGAGAGGTGAGGCACGGGAAGAAGAAGAAAGGAAGAGAAAGGGCATGGGCGCGAGGGAGGAGGAAGGGCCTCGATCCAATCGGGATTTGGGCTCTGACTGGCTGCGGGTTCGTCCGGTGTTGACAACGAGCTGGAGCTGTGGTTGGTGGGATTGGGTCGGGGGGAATGAGGGGATCCCGAGGATTTGATTGTGGCGGCGGCGAGGAGGAATGATGGGACAGTTCCCCTAGATTTTAGGGTTTGTCCAAAATGACTAAGGGTGGACTGTATATACCTCACACATTAGGTTAGGGGCTACCTAGTCCCTCAGATCGGAATCAGACGGTCAGGAAAAATAGGCTAGGGAGCCCAAATAAGAAAACGGAGATGTTTTGTAGATGTTTGGGGATGATCCGGATCCAACGGTGATGACTGCCCGGGTCGGGTTCGGGACAACTTTCAGACGCGCGCGAGGGGGGGCTGCGGGCTGACGAGAGAGGTTAGGTTGGACATGGCAGTATGTAGTGAGCTGTGTAGACGATCTCGAGCTGAGAGAAGAGAAGAGGGGGAGGCCCGGCGACTATTTTCGGAGACCGAAAACGTCCGACGTGTGCCCGGCTATAATGCCGCTATAGTTTAACGGTTGGGCTATCAGACGAACTCCGAATGCGATGAAACTTGACAGGCGGTCTATCTACACTATAATAAGACCACACGCCAAATTCAACCCATTCCGAGAACATTTTCCAGCCACTTATAAAATACTATTTCGGACATGCCGCGGGCACGTGCAAGTGTGGTTGGGCTCAGAATGGACAACGGACGGAACTGGGGGAACCCGGACGGATGCAAGTTTTGAAAACATGATGATGCAATGCACATGATGACATGATATGAGATGCATGACACACAAGCAAATGACAAGGCAACAACAGCGAAATAACTGGAGGACACCTGGCACATCGGTCTCGGGGCGCTACAACACTCCACCACTACGAGAGGATCTCGTCCCGAGATCTAGAATGGCACCAGAGGGAAAACGGAAGAGAAAGAGAAGAGGTAAAACTAAGTTGCTTCTTTGACAAACGAGAGAAACCAAAGAACCTTGAAAAGGTTAAGCCATTCTCGAGAAAATAATACAACGGAGATGAACGAAGTTGAAAACCACTCCGTTAGAAAAGAGGAAGAAGGAACATTACCAGAACATTGTCGGTTGAAAGACATGAGAAAAGGGTTGCAATGGACAAGAAGTACATCCAAACACTCCGGTAGAAACGAGATGAAAGACTTGATAAGATGAAAAGAACTTGAGCAAAGGGCACAACACTCCGGTTATATGGATAAGCAAAAAGAACGAACATGATCCTGACAAAACAAGAAGATGGGTTGAAGAGAGCAACATCACAATGCCCCCGGAAGGAAGAAATAGAAAATAGATGATTGAAATAAAAGAATGGAGAAGAAAATGCCAACTTGTGCCACAATTGAGCTTGAAAAGGCATCCTTAGGAGAATGGTCGAACGGAGTTGTTGGAAAACCAACAACGAAAAGAGTAAGCTTGTTGTGGGCTTATGGGAAAACATCTCAAGATTATGAGGTGACAACCTGCCACTAACGGGAACAAGATTATATAGATATCAACAAGGAGATGAGAAATTTATAAGAACTTGGGTCATTTATGAGTACACAATTAGCAACAATCCTTAGGGAAGGCTTTAGGTGAAATAAAACCCAAGATAACTCCAATGACGAGATTGATGGATTTAATATATCTCATTTTTGATAACTTGTGAATCACGGAGCACGAAGGGAAATTATCAAGAAAGACATAACACCACCTCAAAAGATATGCGTGAAAGAATAGCACTCCGGATTGCAAGATGAAGAATGCATGAGCTCCTCTGAAAAGAATCTCGATGAACGCTTCGAAAAGGAATTAAATCCTTGATGAACCATCATGTAGAACCTCCATGAAGAACTCCAGTAACAAAAGAATGATCAAACAAAAGGAAAGAGAAGTTGAAAACACAAGGTGAATCCTTGCAATGATTAGATGGATCTTCGCAATGAAATAATTGAGAGAACTTGGAACTGCGGGAAAAGAAAGCTGAACCAAGTGAAACCGAGAATTTGATGAACCTCCGGAATAAGGAATTAATCATTTGGGTGAAACAAGAATAAGAATTATGTTATGCGTATCCTTCACCAATTAAATTGATGAAAATCAACGGATTTGGCATACTACTTATTCTCGTAGAAAAGATTAAGAGAGATATAACATAAACTTGAGAATGTCTTCCACGAACCACCGTTAGGATTGAAAATGAACGAAGTAAAGGGATGAATCACCGGGTAAGAATTGTGAAATGAACGAAGATACTTGAGACAAACTAGATACATGAGAACGAAGGGATCACGAACTGATTAGATATCACTTGAACGATGCACCGGTAAGATTGGAGAATGACAACTAAAAGCTGAGAGTGAATAAACCTGAATTGATGGACTCTGGATAATCAAACTGAGAAGACTCTTGAATTGCTTCGGATGGGTGAAAAGAATTCTGACAATCGAAAACAATTATGAGAGGATGGCAACAAGCTAGCACCATGAATCTTGAAGAGAATGGAGCAATATTAAAGAGAAACTCTTCTTCGGTCTTCAAAATCCGAGAATGATGACGAGAAACACCACCATGAAATGTTGAGATACTCCGGAAAGAAAATTAGAAAGGTTGAGCCAACGATGAAAAGAATTTGAGAGATCTTAGAGGAAGACATATGACTGATGACAAATCATACTTACGTCATACTTTTGAAATGAATTTGAGAATAACTCCGGTAGAATTAGAAGAGTCAGGTAAGATCCTGGGAAAAGACCTGTGGGTTAGGGCCCACTCAAAGAAACACCGTTCTAATGATCTTGAAGAGAGATTACACCGGTTGAATTGAATGGCTTGAATGAGATAACAACCTCGAAAAGAACTTGAATGGATCTTGAATGACAAGACGAGTCTTCTAAGATATCTTTAAGGCACCGGAACAATAGAATAGCGAGAAGTGGACGATTATGAGGTGCACCGGTATGAGAAGGAATCTGAAACAAGGAAAAAGATATGATTGACAAAACTTGACTTGAATCCACCGGAGAAGAAAGAGAACGAAGCATGATGAACTAGAAGCTCCATTAGAATCTTCCTAAGAATCACCGGATAAGAACATTGAAAGGGGGCATCAATCTTTGTTGTGCGTTTGAACATGCTATATATTCATACGCATGTCTAACTATTTTTTTGCAACCAAGGAGATTATATCTGGAACAATGCATGAACTGAGGTAAGTTGCATATTTTTTAATATATACTCGTGTACAATGTATATTCAAATGTACCCCCTCCATTCCAAAATAATCATAGTTTTAGGATTTTCAAGAGTAGAGATTTGTGAAGTTTGACAAATCCTGAAAGTTGAATTCAAGAGAACCGAAAACGATAATGCTTGTGCTCCCAAATATTGAACGAAGTGCCAAATAAGCCTCTGGTCACCCGAAACCGCGCGAGACTAATGTTTGGTGGTAGGAAATTATTGCCCTGACTCTGGCCCGTGTAGCCTATCGGCCCAATGTCCAAAGGTCTAAACTAGGGTAGGTTTGTAACTTCACCAACATGCCAGTCTCAACCGCCTCCGAGAAGCATTCGTACGCCGTGAGCGCCTAAACACCCATGTGCTTGGCCAAAATCTATCCTGCCCACCATTTAGGACACCTGAGATTATTGTCCTACCCCAACCCGCAATATGTCCGAAATTTTAGATTGGGGCAAAGTTTGTAACTTTCCCCAAATTTCAAACAAGCGTGTCCCAAAACGAAACATTGTTCCCCCTTAGTTCCCCCTCCCTCCGATTCCCCATTCATACTCCGTGGGTGCCACAACGCCCTCTCCACCAGCCGGGAAACCCTAGCCTCCTCCGTCCTCCACCCCATGGCGCCCAATCCACCGCTGCCCTCCTCCATCACGCCGGAGCCGGTACCCCGACGTCGTCGTCCAACGCAACCGCAACCGCAATGCCCTCAAGGACTTAGCAGCTGAAGCCCAGGCAGAGCTACCTCCACGACGCCGACACCGACGTGCACAGTACCAGAACCACTTCGACCACGCCGTCCTGCGCCTCACCGCTGCCGCTCCACTGTCGCAACCGTCCACCGCACCGGAGTTGTTCTCGCTACACCGTCATTCGCCGCCTCAGATCTAGTTCCCCACCGCCGATAGACGGCCACCGCACCACACTCAACAACTTGGCCATGGGTTCTTCCAAGGCTCCACTGTCCTCCACAACTTCTCGTTTCTAGCGAACCACAAGAAGATCGTTGGAAAAACAGAAGGAGGACACAACACTGCCAGCAGAAAGAGGTACTCCTCTTCCCTTACTCGTGCAAATCTTACATCTCTGCTCACACCGTATTCATCCCACAAAAGAAACTAGTTGAGAGCTTCTTACTGCATCTTCTTCGTGATACAAAATGCACAAGGTTTCCTCCCATTTACTATTTCACCTTTGCTAGAGGTCAGTAGCCCGCCTGGATTTCAATTCAGGGTCAGTCGAATCACAATTAAAAGAAGCAGCACCCGCTTAGGCGCGTGGAGCACCTAGTCCGCATGTTCACCGGGGAAGCAGCGCATCGGTACCTATCACAGGGGTGTGGGGCGCAGGAGCTGCTTGCGCCCGATTTGGAGGTCGACGGGGCTTGAAGGGATGGCCGGGGGGCGGTGCGGTGAGGTCAAGGGGAGGGCAGAGGCAGGGGACTGGGCCGGTGGTCGCTGGCATTTCGAGGAAGATCATAACACTGACTGGCTGGAGGTAGATGAAGGCGATCTGCCCGTTCTTTGTACATCGGACGGTGCAGAAAAAATGGACTGACCTATTTGTTTTCAGTCAACTGTTATTTTCATAGGACCACACCTTGTGGTGTGCTGGAGGAGCATCTGCATTAACTAGCCATCCCTGTGCTCATATTTCAAAATCCTAGAACCTAGTAATTTCGTGTGCCATGCATGTTGTAGAGCTATCATATGTCTCCCATCATTTATTTCTCACCGACCGGCTATCTATTACCTTTACACTGTACTACTTGTGCACACACTTCACCCATACTTACACTATTGTTTTTTATGCATGGGTATTTCAGATTCTGACACGGTGTTGATGAATACAAAAAAGAAAAGACAGAAGTTGCTCCAGTGTAATTCGTAGATAAGCACTAAGCGTTTCAACGCTCTAAAGGGTGCAGTGTCAGCAGATGGAGACAATAAACATAGCTCTCCAGTTGATGATCTCAATTGCCACACACAACCATCCCAGGTGCTTGCTTTAACTTCGCGCTGTCAAATGTGGTTGCATGTTGCATATGGTGTCTAGCTTGTATTGCTTCCAATTTGGTTAAATTACATCTGCTTACTTTACACATTATACCTTTGATAATGACATGCCTTCCTGTTTTTGATACATACTACATATGTCTATTAACCATGTTCATACATCAAACTAATGCTCTTTTGTATCCCTCATCAATCACTTATGATGAGACAGTCACCCTAGTGGGTTACTGTCAGACGCGCTACTCATTTGAAGAGTGCAGTGTCATCCTCCCCACATGATTCTCAAGAAACAACAAGGCTAAATGAAGATAGTCAACGTAGCTCTCTAGTTGATGACCACAATTCCCCCACACCACCATCGCAGGTGCTTGCTCTTACTTGGCAGTGTGATATGTGGTTGAATGTTGCATATGGTGTCTACCTTGTAATGCTTCTAATTAGGGTAAATTGCATCTGCTTAGTTAACACATTATACCTGTGAATATGACATGCCTTCATGTTTTTGGTACATACTACGTCTTTCTATTAACCATGTTCTTACATCAAACTACTTTTCTTGTGTATCCCTCATCAATCACTTCTGACGAGACACCTTCAAGTTGACAGTGTAATATTGGTTGCATCTTGCATATCATTTCAAACATGTATTGCCTCTAATTTGTTGAATTGCCACTTATAATGAGACACATCTAACTTGGTAGAGTGATTTTGGTTGGATCTTTGTAAGTGCATCTAGTGCCCCTTAGTGATTTTGGTGTATTGAAGACTTATAAGTTAAGGGACTGATGCGTTTGTGAGTGTACACAGGTCTATAAGTCTATGAGGAGTTTGATAGTTACACAAAAAGTCGACCCCTAAAAATGAAGTTCTTCAACTGAAGACTTTGGATTTCTGAAGACTTTGAAAGTGAAGAAATTGGTGTGATCCTGAAGACTTGCTATTCATTCGAGGAGCATGAAGACTTTTATTTTCGTAGTTTCTTTTTCTCTTTCTTGAGTCATAGGAAACACCATACTATTAAAGGGGGTCGAGGAAATACTAAGGAAAAATTTCCAAGTGATGCTCAACTCAAATCCTACACCTACCAATCCCTTCGAGTGAAGCCATTGGAAATCTCATACAGTTCAGTCAAATTTCTTCAGTGACAGAGACGAAGTTCTTCTGGTCTCTGAGGAATTTGTTCTGACTGAGGAGTTAGGAATTCGCCAGTGCGGATTGCCTACACAGTGAGGAACATGATAGCCCTGAGGAATTTGTTAGTCAAATTTCCGACCTTTGCTGTGCTACGCGCCAGCTATCCCAAAATATCCTTCCACCTAACGGTCATATCATTGAAGGGCATTTATGTCTTATCATGTCGGGCTGCTCCCTAGGCTATAAATAGCCGCCCCCTACAACCACTAGCTGGTTGGCTGCTCCGAGAGAAACTGACACTTGTCATTTGAGAGCATCCCATCCTCCGAGGACTTTGAGTGAAAATCATCAAGTGAGGAAAACCCAAACCCAAACACCTACAAACCCAAAGTGATTGAGCATCACTTAAGAGATTGATCCTGCGTGGATCCGACGCTTGTTACCTTTGAAGACTATGCATCTTCCAGACGGTTAGGCGTCATGGTCTAGAGCATCCAAGAGGAAATTGTGGATCACCGAGTGACCGAGTCTGTGAAGGTTTGGAAGTCACCTGAAGACTTACCACGAGTGATTGAGCGAGGTCTGTGTGATCTTAGCTCAAGGGGAATACGGTGAGGACTGAGTGTCCTGAGCTGCGTGTTCAGGACTGGGTGTCCGGGACTGTGTGTCCTCAGGTTTAAATACCTAGCCGCCCTAACCAGACGTACAACTGTCACAATAGTTGGAACTGGTCTACCAAATCATTGTCTTCACCGAGCTAACTGGTTCCATTTCCTGAACCCTTCCGTTTCCTCATTTCTGTGTTGTGTGCTTGTTCATATCTGTTTGAAGACTTTGACTGAAGACTTTCTCTATTTCCTCAGTTCAATTTCTTCAGTCTGTTTGTCTTCAATATCTGATTCGAGGACTTCATGGAATCGCGCAAGGCTATAACTGTCAATCCAGAATCATCATCCTCCGCACCATGCCTTATGGCAAAAGGTGCCAAGGTAACTGAATGCTACTTATCTGAGTCCAGTGATGATGAATCTAGTGATGAATTTGGACCTAGTTATGTCAAACTTGCTTCCCTTGCCACTAAACAACAAAGAGCTTTGGAAAAAGTTCAAAACATGCTAAATGAGAGCGATGATATGTTGGGTGAAGAAATGGATCGTTCCAAAGCTTTGACTGAAAGTCTTCAGGGACTCCAGTCCAAGTTTGACAATCTTCAAGGTCATCATAACACTCTCCTATCTGATCATGAGAAGCTCTCTTATGAATTTCTTCAAAGAAAGCAAGATCCTGAGCAGTTAAGAGTGAGTTATGAAGATCTTCAGAAGGAGCGTGATTCATTACTTGCTCAACAGATCAGCGCTACTTAGGATGAATTTGTTCCGCCATGTTTGAAGTGCATTGAATGTGAAACTGCTAATTCTTCACCTGAATGCTCAAATACTTCCATTGCTGCAAATTCTTCAACTGCCTCTGCTATCACTAATTCCTCATCTGAGGACATTGCTAGTATCACTGATGATGCAGGGCTGAAGGAATTGTATATGACAGGCATGTACAAAAGCCTCAAAGGGCATCAGGCTCTTTGTGACGTGCTTAAAAAGCAGATCCTCAACAGGAACCCTAGGAAAGATGGTATTGCCTTTGAGAGGAAACTCAATGCTGATGGGACCTACTGGAAACCTGAGCAGTATCCCAAAACCACATGGGTTGCTGCAAAGGGACCTTCAGTGGATCCATCTACTTTATCTGGCTTTACATGTGAATCTTCATATTCTTCTGATGAGTCATTTGACTCCAATTATAAACTGTTCAAAAATCAGAATGGTGAAGTATTTGCTAGATATGTTGGCACTAACTGCAGGAACGGTTCTCCTATGAAGAAAATCTGGGTTCCCAAAAGGTGCCTTGAAAATCTTCAGGTGAATGTCATCATGACACCACCTGTGAAGAATAGGAACCCCAGATCAAATTCTTCATATGGACCAAATTCTTCATATGGATCCAAGTCCTCATACGGACCAAACTCCTCACGTGGATCAAATTCCTCAAAAGGATCAAAGTCCTCATATGAGCATCATCGTGCTAAACCGTCTGTTTCGCAGGGAAGATCTAAGGATATGTGCACTAGTCTTCAAATCATTATGTTCAGAAGTCCTCGAAGAAATTCTCCGCTTACTCTTATGCTTACCCTAACCCCTCTTATGTGAAACTAAGTGGATTGGCATCTATGCCACCTTTCTCTTATGAGGCTCACAGAATGATGAACTCTTTGCCACCCCTTCAGATGAGGGTGGTCAAGAAAAAGAACTAATCTCTTATGCAGGGTCAAGTCTCCAGACGAACTTAATCATTTGAAGAATTTGCTGGAGACCTGAATTTTCTTGAAAGGACGCAAGCTAATCATGAAGAAATGAATTTTCATTTGTCACGTCCTCATACTGCTTTATCTGTTCTATTGCTTGATGAAACTGATCTGATGAAATTGATACCATATTCTTCATTGATGAAGTATATGAGTTCGTAAGGTGCACTAATTCATCTGCAGGATGATCAATCCAAAGCCACTGAGTGGGTCCTCGATAGTGGATGTACAAATCACATGACTGGTGACAGGAGCTTATTGATGGAGTTTGATTTATCTCCATCACATCTGAAGCATATCACCTACACTGACAAAGGCAAAAGCAAGGTATTGGGTCTAGGTAAGGTTGCAATCTCAAAGGATCGACACATGGACAAAGTCATGCTTGTCGAGTCCTTAGGGTTCAACCTCATGTCTGTCTCAATGCTTTGTGATCTTGATATGGTTGTTGTATTTGGCAAGTATCGTTGTGTTGTGATCATGGAAGCTGACAATTCCAAAGTCTTCGAAGGCTTTAGGAGAGGATATTTGTATATTGTTGATTTCTCTACAGGACCACAACCTGCTACATGTCTACTTGCAAAAGCTTCAGAAGGCTGGCTATGGCATCAATGACTTGGTCATGCTGGCATGAGGAATCTGCACACGCTCGCGAAGAAGAAGCATGTCATTGGCATCAAGGGTGTCAAATTCCTCAAGGACCATTTGTGTGGAGCCTATGAAGCTGGAAAGATGACCAAGGCCAAGCATCCAGCAAAGACTATCATGACTACTACTCGACCATTTGAATTACTTCACATGGATCTCTTTGGCCCTACTCACTATGCCACATTTGCTCTGCATCTTTATATGGCTTTCTCATTGTTGATGATTATTCTCGATATACATGGGTGCATATCATCACTTACAAAAATGAAGTGTAGGAAGTCTTCAAACGATTTTCCTCGAGGGCTTCAACCAACTTTGGTGTGAAGATCAAACACATTAGAAGTGATAATGGAACTGAGTTCAAGAACACTGGTCTTGATGACTATCTTGATGAACTTGGTATTACTCATGAGTTATCTGCTCCTTATACTCCTCAGCAAAATGGCGTCGTGGAGCGCAAGAACATGACTCTTGTTGAGATGGCCCGCACTATGCTTGATGAGTACAAGACGCCTCCTCGCTTTTGGCCTGAGGCAATTGATACTGCATGCCACATCATCAACACAGTATATCTTCACAAATTCTTCAAGACGACTGTATATGAACTCCTCACTGACAAGAAACCCAATGTGAGTTATTTCAAAGTCTTCGGTGCTAAATGTTGGATTAGAGCTCCTCGTCACAATTCTAAATTTGCACCGAAAGCACATGAAGGTTTTATGGTCGGTTATGGTAAGGACTCGCACACCTAAAGAGTCTTCAATACCTATCACCACAAGGTTGTTGAAACTATAGATGTGCGGTTCGATGAGACTAATGGCTCGCAAAGAGAGCACCTACCTCCTGTGACACATGAAATACCTCCTGAGGAATCTATTAAGTTCAAGGCTACTGAGGATGTCATTCCTACCAAAGAATCTGCTGAAGAAGTCATTCCAGAACATGAAGAGCGTCATGCTGATGCACCTGAGGAAAATGGTGCTGAAGAAAATACTGTTCAAATTCCACAATGACAACCCGCTCATCCTCGCGTTGCAAATGAAGTGCAAGTTGAGAAAATCATCAGCGAAATCAACATTCCAGGTCCTCTCACATGCTCAAGAGCTTCACATTTATCTAACTTTTGTGGGCACTTTGCTTTCGTCTCTATCACAGAGCCCACTAAGGTAGATGAAGCATTTCTGGAGCCTGAGTGGATTCAAGCTATGCAAGAGGAATTACATCAATTCGAGCTCAACAACGTCTGGGAACTGGTCAAACATCCAGATCCTCACAAGCACAATATCATCAGCACAAAGTGGTTCTACCGCAACAAGCAATATGAAAATGACCTTATGGTGAGGAATAAGGCACGGCTTGTAGCTCAAGGCTACACATAGGTTGAAGGAATTGATTTCGATGAAACTTTTGCACCTGTTGCTAGACTTGAAGCTATTCGCATATTATTTGCTTATGCTAACCATCATGATATCATCTTATATCAAATGGATGTGAAAAGTGCATTCCTCAATGGTAAGCTTGAGGAAGACGTATAGCTCAGCCCCCAGGTTTTGAAGATCCAAAGCATCCTGACAAAGTCTTCAGACTCAATAAGGCCCTCTATGGCCTCAAGCAGGCCCCACGGGCGTGGTATGATACTTTGAAGGAATTCCTCGTGAAGAAAGGCTTCAAACCCGGTTCACTTGACCCAACTCTTTTCACTAAATCTTATGATGGTGAATTGTTTGTGTGCCAAATTTATCTTGATGATATTATTTTTGGCTGTACTGACCAACATTATAGTGATGAATTTGCCTATATGATGAGTGAAGAATATCAAAGGTCTATGATGGGAGAATTGAAATTTTCTTAGGTCTTCAGATTCATCAATAGCACAATGGCATATTCATATCTCAGGAGAAATACCTCAAGGATGTACTGAGGAAATTCAGCATGCAAGATTGCAAAGGAGTCAAAATCCCTATGCCCACAAATGGCCATCTATGCACTGATGAAAATGGTATTGACTTCGATCAAAAGGTATACCGCTCCATGATTGGTTCTTTATTGTACTCATGTGCATCTAGGCCATATATTATGCTTAGTGTTTGCATGTGTGCTCGATTTCAAGCTACACCGAAGGAATCACACCATAAGGCCATGAAGCATATTCTTTGATATCTAGCTCACACACCAACACTTGGATTATGGTACCTATCGGTATCAAAACTGGCGGATCTCGGGTAGGGGGTCCCGAACTGTGCGTCTAAGGCGGATGGTAACAGGAGGCAGGGGACACGATGTTTACCCAGGTTCGGGCCCTCTTGATAGAGGTAATACCCTACGTTGTGCTTGATTGTTCTTGATGATATGAGTATTACAAGAGTTGATCTACCACGAGATCGGAGAGGCTAAACCCTAGAAGCTAGCCTATGGTATGATTGTATGTTGTCCTACGGACTAAAACCCTCCGGTTTATATAGACACCGGAGGGGGCTAGGGTTACACAAGGTCGGTTACAAAGGAGGAGATATACATATCCGTATTGCCTAGCTTGCCTTTCACGCCAAGTAAAGTCCCATCCGGACACGAGACGAAGTCTTCAATCTTGTATCTTCATAGTTCAACAGTCCGGTGAAGGATATAGTCCGGCTGTCCGGAGACCCCCTAATCCAGGACTCCCTCAGTAGCCCCCAAACCAGTCTTCAATGACGTCAAGTCCGGTACGCAGTATTGTCTTCGGCATCGCAAGGCGGGTTCTCCTCAAATTTTGAATGTTTGTCAAGTAGCGTCTGGACCCATAAATGTTGGACTTCTTGGCTTCTGCGCCCAATAAGGGCTATCTTCCCGTCGAATGAATACGAGGAGCTAGGGAGTTTTTACATTCACCCCCTATATAGATAAATAAACTATCTATTAAAGGGATGGGGATTCTTAGATCCAATCCATACCATCCTCCCACAGCGAGAATCCATCGGAGCGCGTTTCAGAAAAATCCATTCCCACATGGCCGACCACCGTAGCTCCTCCTCCCGCCCCCGTAGCCCTAAGAGCGGTGATTGGGAGAGATGTTCCGTCCCACACAGTCAATTAGTCAAACTGCAGACTCAGGGATTTCTCCCTCCGGCATATATGGTTCCCGTACGAGCCGGGCTCACCACCTACAATGGCGGGGAGCAAGCGGAGAGCTTCCCCAGCCCCTCTACAGGGGAGCGGGTGTGCCTTGTTCCCTACTTATTAAGGGGACTCGGATTTCCAATTCATCCGTTCCTCCGCAGGTAAGCATCTCGGAGTTGGAATATATGCTTTGATGAGATGATCAAAGTTTTGGGTGTATACAAAGTTTATGAGAAACTTGTATTTCCAAAGAAGTGAGTGGGAGCACTATAGAATTTCTGATGAGTATATGTTGTTAACATATTGTTGATCGGAAATGATGTAGAATTTCTGGAAAGCATGCAGAGTTATTTGAAAAGTGTTTTTCAATGGAAAGCCTGGATTAAGCTACTTGAACATTGAGCATCAAGATCTATAAGGATAGATCAAAACGCTTAATGGTACTTTCAAATGAGCACATACCTTGACATGATCTTGAAGGTGTTCAAGATGGATCAGTCAAAGAAGGAGTTCTTGCCTGAGTTGTAAGGTATGAAGTTAAGACTTAAAGCTCGACCACGGCAGAAGAAAGAGGAAGGACGAAGGTCGTCCCCTATGCTTTTGTCATAGGCACTCTATAGTATGCTATGCTGTGTGCCGCACCTGAAGTGTGCCTTGCCATGAGTCAGTCAAGGGGTACAAGAGTGATCCAAGAATGGATCACAGGACAGCGGTCAAAGTTATCCTTAGTAACTAGTGGACTAAGGAATTTTCTCGATTATGGAGGTGGTAAAAGAGTTCGTCGTAAAGGGTTACACCGATGCAAACTTTGACACTAATCCAGATTATTCTGAGTAGTAAACTGGATTCGTATAGTAGAACAGTTATTTGGAATAGCTCCAAATAGAACGTGGTAGCTGCATCTAGGAGATGACATAGAGATTTGTAAAGCACACACGGATCTGAAAGATTCAGACCCGTTGACTATAACATCTCTCACAAGCATAACATGATCAAACCCAGAACTCATCGAGTGTTAATCACATGGTAATGTGAACTAGATTATTGACTCTAGTAAACTCTTTGGGTGTTAGTCACATGGGGATGTGATCTTGAGTGTTAATCACATATCGATGTGAACTGGATTATTGACTCTAGTGCAAGTGGGAGACTGTTAGAAATATGCCCTAGAGGCAATAATAAATTGGTTATTATTATATTTCCTTGTTCATGATAATCGTTTATTATCCATGCTAGAATTGTATTGATAGGAAACTCAGATACATGTGTGGATACATAGACAACACCATGTCCCTAGTAAGCCTCTAGTTGACTAGCTCGTTGATCAATAGATGGTTACGGTTTCCTGACCATGGACATTGGATGTCATTGATAACGGGATCACATCATTAGGAGAATGATGTGATGGACAAGACCCAATCCTAAGCCTAGCACAAGATCATGTAGTTCGTATGCTAAAGCTTTTCTAATGTCAAGTATCATTTCCTTAGACCATGAGATTGTGCAACTCCCGGATACCGTAGGAGTGCTTTGGGTGTGCCAAACGTCACAACGTAACTGGGTGGCTATAAAGGTACACTACAGGTATCTCCGAAAGTGTCTGTTGGGTTGGCACGAATCGAGACTAGGATTTGTCACTCCGTGTAAACGGAGAGGTATCTCTGGGCCCACTCGGTAGGACATCATCATAATGTGCACAATGTGATCAAGGAGTTGATCACGGGATGATGTGTTACGGAACAATTAAAGAGACTTGCCGGTAACGAGATTGAACAAGGTATCGGGATACCGACGATCGAATCTCGGGCAAGTATCGTACCGCTAGACAAAGGGAATTGTATACGGGATTGATTAAGTCCTTGACATCGTGGTTCATCCGATGAGATCATCGTGGAACATGTGGGAGCCAACATGGGTATCCAGATCCCACTGTTGGTTATTGACCAGAGAGTTATCTCGGTCATGTCTGCATGGTTCCCGAACCCGTAGGGTCTACACACTTAAGGTTCGATGACGCTAGGGTTATAGGGAATAGATATACGTGGTTACCGAATGTTGTTCGGAGTCCCGGATGAGATCCCGGACGTCACGAGGAGTTCCGAAATGGTCCAGAGGTAAAGATTTATATATGGGAAGTCCTGTTTTGGTCACCGGAAAAGTTTCGGGGTTTATCGGTAACGTAACGGGACCACCGGGAGGGTCTCGGGGGTCCACCAAGTGGGGCCACAAGCCCCGGAGGGCTACATGGGCCAAGTGTGGGAGGGGACCAGCCCCAGGTGGGCTGGTGCGCCCCCCCCACCAAGGCCCAAGGCGCCTCCAAGAGGGGAAGGGGGCAAACCCTAGGGCAGATGGGCCCTAAGGCCCACCCTGGTGCGCCTCCCCCTCTCCCCTCCCCTTGGCCGCCCCTAGATGGGATCTAGGGGGCTGCCGCCACCCCTAGGGAGGGAACCCTAGGTGGGGGCACAGCCCCTCCCCTCCCCCTATATATACTTGAGGTTTGGGGCTGCCCAACACATGTGAATTCTCTCCCAGTTGGCGCAGTCCTACCCCTCTCCCTCCTCGTCTCTTGCGGTGCTTGGCGAAGCCCTGCTGGAGTACCACGCTCCTCCACCACCACCACGCCGTTGTGCTGCTGATGGATGGAGTCTTCCCCAACCTCTCCTTCTCCCCTTGCTGGATCAAGGCGTAGGAGACGTCACCGGGTTGTACGTGTGTTGAACACGGAGGTGCCGTCCGTTCGGCACTAGGATCTCCGGTGATTTGGATCACGACGAGTACGACTCCTTCAACCCCGTTCTCTTGAACGCTTCCGCATAGCGATCTACAAGGGTATGTAGATGCACTCTCCTTCCCCTCGTTGCTGGTCTCTCCATAGATAGATCTTGGTGACACGTAGGAAAATTTTGAATTTCTGCTACGTTCCCTAACACCTAGCTAGGCATAAAAGTAAGGATAGATCTAGGTATTCCCATCTTTGGTAGGCAATCCATAAGTGGCTCTCATAATAGATTCATAAGGTAATTTAATTTTCTTTCTAGGGAAGTGTTCCATGCCTTTCTGAGGGAGTCCTCGATTAGGGGGTCTCCGGACAGCCGGACTATATCCTTTGGCCGGACTGTTGGACTATGAAGATACAAGATTGAAGACTTCGTCCCATGTCCGGATGGGACTCTCCTTGGCGTGGAAGGCAAGCTTGGCAATACGGATATGTAGATCTCCTCCCTTGTAACCGACTTTGCGTAACCCTAGCCCCCTCCGGTGTCTATATAAACCGGAGGGTTTAGTCCATAGGACACCACACAATCATACCATAGGCTAGCTTCTAGGGTTTAGCCTCTTCGATCTCGTGGTAGATCAACTATTGTAATACTCATATCATCAAGATCAATCAAGTCGGACATAGGGTATTACCTCCATCGAGAGGGCCCGAACCTGGATAAACATCGTGTCCCCTACCTCGTGTTACCATCCGCCTTAGACGCACAGTTCGGGACCCCCTACCCGAGATCCGCCGGTTTTGACACCGACATTGGTGCTTTCATTGAGAGTTCCACTGTGCCGTCACCATAAGGCTTGATGGCCCCTTCGATCATCGGTAACGATGCGGTCCTGGGCGAGGTTTTCCTCCCTGGACAGATCTTCGTATTCGGCGACTTCGCACTACGGCCAAGTCGCTTGGCCATCTGGAGCAGATCGAGAGCTACACCCCTGGCCATCAGGTCAGGTTTGGAAATTTAAACTACACCGCTGACATCCATGGAGACTTGATCTTCGACGGATTCGAGCCCATGTCAGGTGCGCCGCACAATCACGACGGGCATGCTTTAGCTCTGCCGTCAGACAGTGTTCGGGAGATCACACCTGCAACTACTCCGGCCTTCAATCCGGAGCAAATTGCGCCATCCGAGGATGGGTGGATAGACCCCGCCATAGAGGCCGCACTCTCAGTGGCGATAGAGCCGGATACTGACTTCACCCCTTACGAGAGCCGTGTTGCCGAACCACTGTATTTGTCTCCGGCCATGGACTCCGAGTCGCCTGCGTCCGTGCCTATCGAATCCGATTGGGCGCTGATCATGGAGTTCACCTCCGTGGATATCTTTCAGCACTCACCTTTCGGTGACGTGCTAAATTCATTAAGGTCTTTCTCCTTGTTAGGAGAACCTTGGCCGAACTATGTCTGGCTAGGATGGGATGCGGACGATGAAGAAATTCGCTCCCCACCCACCACCCACTTAGTAGCCACTGTCGATGATTTAACCGACATGCTCGACTTCGACTTCGAAGACATCGACGGTATGGACGATAATGCAGGAGACAAACAGGAATGACCGCCCACAGGGCGCTGGACCGCCACCTCATCATATGATATATACATGGCAGACACCCCCAAAGAAGGCAATGGCGACGAGATAGCGGAGGATGGCCCTTCATGAAGCAACCCCAGCGCCGATGTCAGCGGTGCCGCTCTAAGTCCCGCCATAGGAAAAACAGCGATAATGGCGCAAGAGAAAATAACACTCCAGTCGACTCCAGAGGAAACGACGACCACATCGACCCAGCAGCGGAGCACGATGAAACTGCAAACAGCAAAAATGTACGGATCCGATGTCCGAACACGGCGACGCCGCGGATAAACCTCATCAAACCCCCTCGGGGGAGGAAAAAAGTCTGGACGAAGATGCACACATCATCCCGGAAACGCACTTGGAACAAGAGAACCTCCACAGAAGGCTTATTGCCACAGCGAGGAGTCTAAAGAAGCAGAAGCAAAGGATTAAGGCCGCACAAAATACGCTCAACAACAGGTGGAACAAAGTGCTTGATAGTGAAGAAAAGTACGGTGGAAGTTACCACACAAAGAGCTATACAAAGCGCAAGCTATTACCTGAATTCGACGATGAGGCCTTAGAGCCCACACAGCAGAAAAATAAAACGGCCAACAGGCTGGATCAACCACCTTGTGGCCACGATAGAGCGGCTAACAAGGCCGCACATAATTCAACACACGATACGTGAAGACTTGCGCCAAAAATCCAGCATGACCAGATCCATCTATGGATCTAGGAAGCGCGCTCCGGCACAAAATCAAAACCGAATACTACAACCGTCCGAACGCCATGATACATCCAAATACAGGGGTGCCGCACACCCTATGTTTCACCGATGAGGTGCTGGACCATGAATTTCCAGAAGGATTCAAACCAGTGAACATAGAGGTGTACGACGGGACCACAGACCCTGGGGTCTGGATTGAGGACTTTATCCTCCATATCCATATGGCCCGTGGCGATGATCTCCACACCATCAAGTACTTGCCCCTCAAGCTTAAAGGACCATCTCGGCACTGGCTGAAAAGCCCCCCCCCTGAAAATTCAATTGGAAGTTGGGAGGAGCTCGAGGATGCTTTTCGGCTAATTTTCAAGGGACCTATGTCCGACCTCCGGATGCAGACGATTTAAGTCATATAATTCAACAGCCTGGAGAGTCAGCCCGAAAGCTTTGGAACAGGTTTCTCACTAAGTAGAACCAAATTGTCGACTGCCCGGACGCCTAAGCCTTAGCAGCTTTCAAGCACTGCGTCCGAGACGAATGGCTCGCCAGACACCTCGGCCAAGAAAAACCGAGAACAATGGCAGCCCTGACAAGCCTCATGACCCGCTTTTGCGCGGGTGAAGATAGTTGGTTAGCCCGCAGTAGCACCAGCGATCCAAGCACATCCGAAGTCAGGGATGGCAATGGAAAACCACGACGCAGTAAAAACAAGCGTCGAAATAAAGAAGATAGCCCAGATAATACGGTGGTAAACGCCGGATTCAGGGGCTCTCAACCAGGTCAGTGGAAAAAGCCTTTCAAAGGCAGCAGAGATGGACCGTCCAGCCTAAACAAGATTCTAGACAAACTATGTCAGACTCATGGCACCCCCGATAAACCTGTAAACCACACCCACAGAGAATGCTGGGTCTTCAAGCAGGCCGGTTAGCTAAACGCCGAACACAAGGGGAGGGAGACACCAAGCGAAGACGAGGACGAACCTCGCCAGCAAAGCACTGGAGAACAGAAAAAGTTCCCACCAGAGGTTAAAACAGTAAACATGATCCACGTGACGAAGAGGAGAAGCAAACATGCACTCCGAGACATACGCGCCGTAGAGCCCGTCATCCCTAAGCTCAACCCCTGGTTGGCCTACCCGATCACTTTTGATCGCAGGGATCACCCGACTAGCATCCGGCATGAAGGATTGGCTGCCTTGGTGTTAGACCCAATAATAAACAGATACCATCTCACACAAGTCCTTATGGACGGCGGCAGTGGTCTAAATCTGATATATCAGGACACAATCCGCAAAATGGGGATAGACCCGACAAAAATAAGCCACGGTAATACTACCTTCAAGAGAGTAATACCAGGCCGAGAGGCCCGCTGTACGGGCTCTCTGTTACTAGAGTTTGTATTCGGTTCTCCCGACAACTTCCAAAGCAAAAATTTAACCTTCGACATCGCTCCATTCCGAAGCGGCTATCAAGCACTACTCGGAAGAGCGGCTTTCGCTCATTTTAATGCAGTACCGCATTACGCTTCTCTTAAGCTTAAGATGCCTGGTCCATGGGGCACCATCATAGTTAGTGGAAATATTGAGCGCTCTCTACGCGCGGAAGAACGTGCGGTGGCTTTAACAGCCAACCACTAGATGGCCTCACCAACCAGAATAAATGACAGGTCGTCAAGACCGCGGACACGGTTAGACGAGTCCGACACATCACTAGATATACCTGAGATTGGTTTGATGGTTAAACCCTCATAGACAGTACTAGGGGCTTCCCGCGTGTAATCAGGGCTAGTTCGGCTCAACCTGACTTATCTTGAATTTTAATGGTTTATCGAAAATAACCATTTTTTTGGCACGGCAACTTTCACCTAAGTTTTTCTCTTTTACAGATGACAATCGTGCTGCACCCGTCCAGGACACGGCACAACGGAGACACAGGCGCAGACGTGCAGCAGGGACCCGCTCAAAGGTTTCTTTTCAGATTAAGACCCTACATAAACCTTTTTTACTTTCTCTTGTTGTTCACATTCTCCGAATACTTACTACAACCGAGAAGGATGCTGACGTTATTGGCATTTCTCCACGTCAAAATATTGCACGTACCTGGACACTCGGGGTTTATTTTTAAGGCCATTGTTCAGCTCGGATGTTATAAAGACCGAATACCTTAGGGAGTGTTCGACGTCTTGAGTTTGGCCTTATATGCATCAGCTTCGAATCATGTCTTTGGTCAAATGTTGGGTTTGCCCGGCTCTCGTGTTTTGCTAACTTACGTTCCGCTCTATCGGCTAAGGCGGCACCGGGAGAACTACTGCGATTGTGCCCTGGTTCATCCGGATGAGCACCTCAGTAGAGAAAGCCGAAAAGTGACTGTCATGATAAGCGCGAGACTGGTCAACCACTCGATGACTTAGCGGAATCTTCGGGATTCCTCCGCATTAACGAAGGGTCGTTTCCCGGTCATGTACGTACGCGCACCGTATTCGGACGAGCGCGGAGGTACCAGGGGCTATATAGTAGCCCCACCGTCAAACTCCTATGGCTAAGTGAAAGTGTTAAAGCAATATAGTCTGATTGCCTCGTTCGCTGCACTACCACCTCCTTAATGGACCAAGACGTTGGATCAAGTGTGAATACGCGTTTTTTGCGAACACCCCCGCATTATATGCGTGGGGGCTGAAGCCGACGACTGCAAACTTTCAGGTTATATACATATATACATAAACAGCCGCACAGGAGACATCATAATACTTTCAGGCAAAAGTATAAACACAACCTTTATAACTCAATAAAACATTGTTTTTACAATGGGAATACATGCCACTAGAACATAATATTCTTCGAGCACTGAGCCTCTATTGAACGAGCGCCTTCAAGGACTTCTTCAAAGTAGTGCTCGACAGGTACTCGGCCTACTGCCGAACTCTGGGTTGCAATAGCGGTGGCCTCCATCTCTGCCCAGTATGTCTTGACACGGGCAAATGCCATACGTGCACCCTCTATGTAACACCCTTGATGCGACTATATCTCCCACGTGTCGAGGCACGACTTAGAGGCATAATCGCATTGAAGGCTTATGTCGCAAGTTAGGCAATCTTCACAACATCCCATGTAATATAGATAATAAAGGGGAGATAACATAGTTGGCTTACACTCGCCACGTCAATCAAGTACATAAATAACATTACATCATCCAAACACTCATGGCCCGACTATGGCGCCAAAATAAAAGAAACCCAACATGCGACACGGTCCCGATCACCCCCAACTGGGCACCACTACTGATCATCAGGAAAGGAAACATAGTATCATTGAGAGTCCTCGTCGAACTCCCACTTGAGCTCAAGCGCGTCACCTGGAGCGGAATCATCAGGCCCTGCATCTGGTGTAATAGTAATCTGTGAGCCACAGGGACTCAGCAATCTCGCACCCTCGTGATCAAGACTATTTAAGCTTATAGGTAAGGCAAGGTAAAATAGGTGGAGCTGCAGCAAGCGACTAGCAAATATGGTGGCTATCCTGTTCGCAAAAGAGAGCGAGAAGAGGATGCAAAGCGCGAGCGAGAAACTAGAGGACAACCTGCGCAAACATTCCTCCAACACCGTGTCCACTTCCTGGACTCCGCCGAGAAGAGGCCATCACGGTAACTCACACGGTTGATTCATTTTAATTAAGTTAAGGTTCAAGTTATCTACAACCGGACATTAACAAATTCCCATCTGCCCATAACCGCGGGCACGGCTTTCGAAAGTTCAAATCCCTGCAGGGGAGTCCCAACTTAGCCCATGACAAGCTCTCACGGTCAATGAAGGAATAGACCTCCTCCCGAGACGTTTCGATCAGACTCGGTACCTCGGTTCTTCAAGACACTTCGACAAGTTAAAACAAGACCAGCAACACCGCCCGAATGTGCCGACAAATCCCGATAGGAGCTGCACATATATCATTCTCAGGGCACACTCAGATGAGCCAGACGTCGGGTAGGCCAGCCCAGAGTTGCCCCTGGTAGCCCCGGACATCGCTCGGTTGGACCAACACTCAGAGGAGCACTGGCCCGGGGGGGGGGTTTAAAATAAGATGACCCTCGGGCTCCGGAAACCCAAGGGAAAAAGAGGCTAGGTGGCAAAAGGTAAAACCAAGGTTGGGCATTGCTGGAAAAGCTTTAATCAAGGCGAACTATTAAGGGGTTCCCATTATAACCCAACCGCGCAAGGAACGCAAAATCCGGGAACATAACACCGATATGACGGAAACTAGGGCGGCAAGAGTGGAACAAAACACTAGGCGAGAGGCCGAGCCTTCCACCCTTTACCAAGTATATAGATGCATTAAGATAACAAGATAATATAATGATATCCCAACAAGTAAATAAGGTTCCAACAAGGAACGGTCTCCAATCTTCACCTGCAACTAGCAACGCTATAAGAGGGGCTGAGCAAAGCGGTAACATAGCCAATCAACGGTTTGCTAGGACATGGTGGGTTAGAGGTTTGACATGGCAATTTGGGAGGCTTGAAAGCAAGTGGTAGGCATTGTAGCATTGGCATAGCAAAAGAGCGAGCAATCTAGCATAGCAAAGATAGTAGTGATTTCGAGGGTATGATCATCTTGCCTGCAAAGTTGTCAGAGTAGACTGGATCCTCGAAAGCAAACTCAACGGGCTCCACGTTAGCGAACTCGTCTCCCGGCTCTACCCAAACAAGACAAACAAGCAAACGGAACACAATCAACCACGTGCAACGCTCAAACAATATGATGCAATGATGGTATGCTATGCGGGATGCGATGCGGGATGCATATGCAAGATTTGACAAGGGATGCATGAACCTGGCCTCAACTTGGAAATCCAAGTGTGCCACTGGAGAGATGACATGAAATCGCTTGAAAACAATATAAAGAACGCCGGAATCGGAGTTACGGTTTGGAAATGGCAAGCGATTCAAATATGACCACGTTCTGCGATTTACAGCAAGTAGTCATCTAAATGCAATGACATGAACATGCTACAGCATCCAAACATGGCAACAAAATACATGGCAGGGATGCATTCATGATGCTTAACAAAAGTCTAGCACTGAGCTACGGCCAATTTATCCATTAACAGGTTCAAACAAGCATGGCAAAAATGCATATGACAAACAGATTTCAGACTTAGTGAAATTAACACTTGTCTGGAATTTCAGATCAGATAGCACTCTTCGGAGCATGAAAACTATATTCTACAGGACCTGAACATGGAAAAGTAAAACATGGCATGGAGCTACTCAAAGAGCTTAACAAAATTCCCTTAGTGACCTTGAGCCAAAAGGGATCAGAAAATACAATTGCAAGCATGTGAACACGGCAAAAACATAATCAGTTCTCAGACTTAGTGAAAACTGGAGCATGCTGAAACAGATATCAAGTAGGCATGTTTGCGAGCTCGATGCACTCACTACGGAGCAAGTCATGACAATCTAAGCATACACCCATCAAGAATACATAAAATGCAAGCTATACATGACATGAACAATAGCATAGCATGCACAGATCAACTACAACATCCTCGGCAAAATCGCTAACAAGTAGACAATCTGCCCAGATTCACGAAGTAGCAAAAGTAGAGCTCGATTGACTCAAGCTAGGGTGCTCCATAATTGCAAACAAAGACATGGATGGATAGAGTACTACAATAATAACAAAACATCCTTACTGATCATCCTCAAAAGAGGCACGGATCACTAGGAAACAACATGAACATATGGCAACATGAGATAAACAGATCAAGGACTTAGTGGAAATGCTAAGTCCCTGAAATCAGCATTACCAAGTGCCTCACTTTGCAAGCTTGTGCTAGTCACCACACACATCACAAAAATACATGGGTTGCATCTCTGGAGAGATGGCAAAACCCTTAACAAAACATATGTAGAACTCAGGGACATATCATGCACACAATAATCATGGCAACAATGACAAATGTCTAAATGAAGTAGCACATCTGACAATTATCTCAAGTAGCACTCTTCTAACAGCATTTCGGGCATCAAGATGAACTAAAATGAAAATGATGCAATGGAATGAAATGATGTACCCTCTGAGGCGAACATTTTGATATGCTATATGCCCACAACGGAGCTACGGATGAGGAGTTATGATGCGATGAACAGGAGCATATGAACTAGGAAATTTTGGGGACTTGGTGAAATCTCGAGGGGAAAAAGTCAACCTCCCAGATCCGGATCGGGGCGGCGCGCGAACCGAGGTTCGCCGGCTGGGTTTGCCGGAGGAGGAGTCGGCCGGAGCATGGGGAACGCCGGAGAAGACCGGGTCGCCGGATCCGGCCGGCGGAGGGGGGCGCGGACGGAGCCGCGGCGTCGGCCGGCGGGAGCGGCGCGGCGGGGCGGCGCCGGAGCAAGGCGGCAGCGTCAGGCGTCGATGGCGGGCGCGGCGGCGCCGGAGCGAGGCGGCGGCGTCGGGCTCCAGGCGCGGGGGACTCGGGCGGCCGCGGGGACACGCGGGCCGCGCGGGCCGGCTGCGGGCTTCGGCGGGCCGTGGCTGTCGGCGGGGAAGTGGGGCGCGGGCTTGCCGCGTGGCGCGCCCCGGTTGGCCGGAGGCGGCGGCGGACGCTGTCTGGCCGGGCCGGACGTGTCCGGTGCGGCGAGGAGCAGTGGATCTAGGGTTAGGGGTGGCTTGAACCGGAATTTGAGGAGGGGGGTTCTATATATAGGCATAGAGGGAGCTAGGAGAGTCCAAATGAGGTGCGGTTTTCGGCCACGCGATCGTGATCGAACGCTCTAGATGATGGAGAGGGTTTAGGTGGGTTTTGGGCCAACTTGGAGGGGTGTTGGGCTGCAACACACACGAGGCCTTTTCGGTCCCTCGGTTAACCGTTGGAGTATCAAACGAAGTCCAAATGATACGAAACTTGACAGGCGGTCTACCGGTAGTAAACCAAGGCCGCTTGGCAAGTCTCGGTCCAATCCGGAAATGTTTAATCCCCACACATGAAAGAAAATGACCACCGGAGGAGAACGAAGCGCCGGAATGCAAAACGGACAACGGGGAAAATGCTCGAATGCATGAGATGAACACGTATGCAAATGCAATGCACATGATGACATGATATGAGATGCATGACAACGATAACAACACACGGAGACAAAGACCCGAACCCGAGAAAATAAAATAACTTAAGGCCGGAAACGGCAAGAGTTGGAATACATATTGGGAAAGTCATATCCGGGGTGTTACACTCTATGCACGCTGACCTCTTTATAGCATCGATGTGCGGCACAACACCAAGGAACTGTTGCACTAGACTAAAATAACTATCCGGCCTTGGCCCCTCCGGCCACAGATGATCCACAACAAAACTCATGGCAATCCTGGACAACCTATGGAGCCCGACCCACTCGGTCATTCACTCATTCAACAGCAGCGGACGCACTGGAACATGGAACTGTGACCAAAATAGCCTTTCCACTTCACGATCTTTTTGATATTTGAAGTACTCAGCCGCATCAGCAGCACTGGCTGCCAAATCCACGTATGCGTCTGCAGAACTCCATAGTTGATCAAGAGGGGCATACTTCGGATCTCTGAACTTCGTCCTCAACAAAAATGGCTTCCCAGCCGCGATATCCCCAGCTTGACGCAGCTCCTCCTTTGCCGCTCTGATTTTAGAGTGGGCTTCCTTGGCTGCTACCATGGCCTTCTCCAGGTCCACCGCCTTCGCCCGGCTTTCTTCTTCAAGAAGCTGGTAACGGCCGGCGACATCTTTCAACTCAACGGCCATTTTGGCTATTTTTTCCTTGCTTTGGCAATGCGCAGCCTGTTCGGCCCTCAGCTCTTCGATCGCTTTTAGAGCGGCCGCATCACTATTCCTGGCTTGTTCCTTGGCTCGGGCAAGTTCCGCCCGAAGGGTCTCCATGGTGGCGGCTCCATCTGCAGTCACAACATATTAAGGATACTAGCATCATGCTCCTCTTACTATGTGTTGATCACCAGAGAAATCACATACCCTGTGCCTCGTCGAGCCGCTTGTTGACAAGCACGATGTCGGCATCTGCCGCATCAAGTTACCGCTTCAGCTCAGCAAACTCACTAGTCCGGCTAGCCACTGGACCTTCAGCCATCTGCACATAAAGGCAGCCTGATTATTACCTGGGACTATGATCCTCTGTTCGCCGCTGTTCTCGATGGCAACCATAGTCTCAGGGGCTACTATCTGCATAGGGCACACCTAACATGTGCGGTACTATCAAAAACATACACTATTCCACGTACCTCAAAGCCTTTCAGCAGACTCATAAAAGCTTCATGCAACCCGCTTTCGGCAGATGAAATCATCTCAATCACCGTACCCATTAGCGTACGATGCGCTTCTGAGATGGCCGCTTGCTCCAGAAGATCCTTCACTGCGTCCGATCGCACACCGGACAGTTCCGGACTCTTTCTATTGATCTCTTTAGGAGCCGAATACTGAGGACTTCGGGTGGCTGAAGGATTACCCTCTGGCCTTGGCAGATCAGGAGAAACCCTCCGCGATGACACTTCAGGGTCGCCCGCCTCATGAGGCGGGGTGGCATGGGGAGGTGTTTCGCTCTCCATCATCTTCGGAAGAAGATCCCCCGAAGACAAACTCTGTCGAGAAGGGCTATGATCCGAACTACAAGATATATGCTTCGGTTATTGTCTTCAGAAGTAATGCAGGATATTTTTTTACTATTAAAGTACTTTTTGTTTACTTACAGCTCGGTAGAGGGCTGACCCCCTTGCAGGCACTGTGCGGCAAGAGTACCCTCTGAGGGAGGACCCTCTGGCGAAGATTTCTTCCCTCGTTTGGAAACCTTTGTTTCCGGGTCTTCGGAGGTGGTCCTCTTCCTTCCTTGGGGAGAGGGAATTTCAGATTCCTCTCCCTGGTTATCCTCCTTTGCGGAGGCGCTAATTCCCCCGGGTTGGATGAATGATGAGGGAGGCCTGCTTTCAGCCTCTTTATTCCCCCCCTTTATCTTCCCCTGAGGGCGCCTGATAAGGCGCCGACTCGAGCATTCTGGCTAGTACTGGATTGGCCGAGCCTTCGGGAAGGGGGCCGAACACCTGATCATCTTCGCCTTTGTTACCCAGTTCTTGTCAAAGAGCGACTTTTCAGAATGATGTTGTGATAAATAAAAAGACAGCGTGTTCGACCACGGGATTACTTACTTGGGTATCTGGGCGATTACAGCTCAGACCTACATCCTCGATGGTGTCCGGACACTTTATTTGTGGTCTGAAGAACAATTTGTACATCTCTTCGAGCATTATGCCGAGGAAGTGCTGAATAGTTCGCGGTCCTTCTGGGTTGAATTCCCGCATGCGGAGGGGTCGACGTTTGCAAGGCGGAACTTGACGAACTAGCATGACTTGCATTACCGTGGCCAGGCTGACGTCTCTCTCTAAGAGAACTCGGATGCGACTCTGCAATATCGGCACATCATTTACTGGCCCCCAGTCCAGCCCCTTGTTGATCCATGACGTCAGTTGTGGTGGGGGGCCCGAGCGAAAGGCTAGGGCGGCTACCCACTTGGTACTCCAGCGAGCTGTGATATAAAACCACTCCCGTTGCCATAAACTGGACACCTCAGGGAAGGAACACTCTGGCAATGGAACATCAGCGCTTTTGCTTATTACGGCACCTCCGCGCTCTGCGTGTCGCCCCTCGATCATCTTCGGCTTCACATTGAAAGTCTTGAGCCACATGCCGAAGTGTGGGGTAATGCGGAGGAAGGCCTCACACACGATGATGAATGACGAGATGTGAAGGAGGGAATCCGGGGCCAGATCATGGAAATCCAGCCCATATTAGAACATGAACCCCCTAACAAAGGGATCCAGAGCGAGGCCTAGCCCTCAGAGGAAGTGAGAGATGAACACAACACTCTCGTTGGGTTCGGGAGCGGGGATGACCTGCCCTCGGGTAGGCAGCCTGTGCGAGATTTCGGCGGTCAGATACCTGGCCTCTCTTAGCTTCTTGATGTCTTCCTTTGTGACAGAGGAAGGCATCCACCGACCTTGAAGGTTGGATCCGGACATGGTTGAAGGTCCGAAGCGCCTGACCTGAACCTTGGATGTTGGAACTCGAGGCAGGGAAAGGATTCGATTGAGTATGAGAGGGAAAAAAGGACGGGCCTTGGCCTCTTTATAAAGAGGGTGAATATCAAGCGTCCTCCTCGTGGCCGTTGGGGACTTGCCTAAATCGAGGAGTCATACCAATGGACACGATTGGGTTACCCACGTCCGTATTGATGAGAATCCCGTAATAAGGGGGACACGATCTCTGCTTCGACAAGACGTGTCGAAAAAACCGCCTCGCGATATGTGCAGTGCTGGTTGAGAAAAGTGGTTCGAATAATGACCGGGCCATGGTGTGATGTCATGCTGCCAAACGTGTCAGCAGATTAGATTTGTGGAAATATTATTCTCTCCACGGTGGTATGTGGAACTTGTTTTGCAAAGCCGAACACTATCCTTGTGTTCAAAATCTTCTATGGAGTATTCGGAGGAGGAACCCGCCTTGCAATGCCGAAGACAAATCTGCGCGCCGGACTCATCATCATTGAAGCCTGGTTCAGGGGCTACTGAGGAAGTCCTGGATTAGGGGGTCTCCGGACAGCCGGACTATATCCTTTGGCCGGACTGTTGGACTATGAAGATACAAGATTGAAGACTTTGTCCCGTGTCCGGATGGGACTCTCCTTGGCATGGAAGGCAAGCTTGGCAATACGGATATGTAGATCTCCTCCCTTGTAACCGATTTTGTGTAACCCTAGCCCCCTCCGGTGTCTATATAAACCGGAGGGTTTAGTCCGTAGGGCACCACACAATCATACCATAGGCTAGCTTCTAGGGTTTAGCCTCTTCGATCTCGTGGTAGATCAACTCTTGTAATACTCATATCATCAAGATCAATCAAGCAGGACGTAGGGTATTACCTCCATCGAGAGGGCCCGAACCTGGATAAACATCGTGTCCCATACCTCCTGTTACCATCCGCCTTAGATGCACAGTTCGGGACCCCCTACCCGAGATCCGCCGGTTTTGACACCGACACTTTCCTTAACGGAAATTGGAATCTAATATTCCCTTCCTTCATATCAATAATTGCACCAATCGTTCTAAGGAAAGGTCTACCAAGAATAATAGGACATGAAGGATTGCAATCTATGTCAAGAACAATAAAATCTACGAGCACATAATTCCTATTTGGAACAATAAGAATATCATTAATTCTTCCGATAGGTTTCTTAATCATTTAAAGAGCAATCATCAAAATCACGAAAACCTAGCAAATCACACAAAGTCTTTGGAATCATGGAAACACTAGCACCCAAATCACACAAAGCATAGCATTCATGATCTTTAATTTTAATTTTAATAGTAGGTTCCCACTCATCATAAAGTTTTCTAGGGATAGAAACTTCTAACTCAAGTTTTTCTTCATAAGATTGCATCAAGGCATCAACGATATGTTTAGTAAAAGCTTTATTTTGACTATAAGCATGAGGAGAATTTAGTACAGATTGCAACAAGGAAATACAATCTATCAAAGAGCAATTATCATAATTAAATTCCTTGAAATCCAAATTAGTGGGTTCATTAATATTTAAAGTTGACTTCTTCAATCCCACTTTTAACAATTTTAGCATCAAGATCTAAAGACTCTGAATTTTTGGAACGCCGTCTAGGTAAAGGTGGATCATATTCAGTCCCATCATTATCAAGATTCATATTGCAAAACAAAGATTTAATAGGGGACACATCAATAACTTTTAGATCTTCATCTTTATTATCATGAAAACTAGAAGAACACGCTTTTATAAAGCAATCTTTCTTAGCACGCATCCTAGAGGTTCTTTCTTTGCACTCATCAATGGAAATTCTCATGGCTTTGAGAGACTCATTGATATCATGCTTAGGTGGAATAGATCTAAGTTTCAAAGAATCAACATCAAGAGAAATTCTATCAACGTTCCTAGCCAACTCATCAATCTTAAGCAATTTTTCTTGAATCAAAGCATTGAAATTCTTTTGCAAAGTAATAAATTCTTTAATATTAGATTCAAAATCAGAGGGCATCTTATTATAATTTCCATAAGAATTATTGCAGGAATTACCATAATTATTAGAGGAATTACTAGGATACGGCCTAGGATTAGTTTCCTCTATACGCGTTGTTACCAAAATTATTCCTACCAACAAAATTCACATCCATAAATTCATTATTATTCTCAATCAAAGTAGACAAAGTCATATCATTAGGATCAGAAGAAACACTTTTATTAGCAAATAATTTCATAAGTTCATCCATCTTTCCACTCAAAACATTAATTTCTTCTATCGCATGCACTTTCTTATTAGTAGATCTTTCAGTGTGCCATTGAGAATAATTAACCATAATATTATCTAGGAGTTTAGTAGCTTCTCCTAAAGTGATTTCCATAAAAGTGCCTCCGTGGCCGAATCTAAAAGATTTCTAGAAGCAAAATACAATCCGGCATAAAAAATTTGTATAATCATCCACAAATTCAAACCATGTGTAGGGCAATTACGTATCATTAATTTCATCCTCTCCCAAGCTTGTGCAAGATGTTCATGATCAAGTTGCTTAAAATTCATAATATCATTTCTAAGAGAGATGATCTTAGCGGGAGGAAAATACTTAGAGGTAAAAGCATCTTTGCACTTGTTCCACGAATCAATACTATTTTTAGGCAAAGACGAAAACCAAGCTTTAGCACGATCTCTAAGCGAAAAAGGAAATAGCTTCAATTTATATCAATATCATTATCCACATCTTTCTTCTTTTGCATATCACATAAATCAATGAAGCTATTCAGATGGGTAGCGGCATCTTCACTAGGAAGGCCGGCGAATTGATCTTTCATGACAAGATTCAACAAAGCAGCATTGATTTCACAAGATTCAGTATTGGTAAGAGGAGCAATCGGAGTGCTAAGGAAATCATTGTCGTTGGTATTGGTAAAGTCACACGATTTAGTATTATCTTGAGCCATCGTGACAAGCAAGCAATCCAACACACAAGCAAACAAGAGACAGGCAAAAAGAGGCAAATAGAGAAAGAGAGGTAGGATGGAGAGAGAGGGCGAATAAAATGGCAAGGGTGAAGTGGGGGAGAGGAAAACGAGAGGCAAATGGCAAATAATGTAATGCGGGAGATAGGAGTTTGTGATGGGTACTTGGTTTATCTTGACTTGCAACGGCGCCACAAGTGACTCGTTGTCGGGAGTCAAATCTTGACTTGTCTTGCGCGAACCTCCCTGGCAGCGGTGCAAGAAATCCTTCTTGCTACCTCTTGAGCACTGCGTTGGTTTTCCCTTGAAGAGGAAAGGGTGATGCAGCACAGTAGCGTAAGTATTTCCCTCAGTTTTTGAGAACCAAGGTATCAATCCAGTAGGAGGCCGCGCACAAGTCCCTCGCACCTGCACAAACAAATAAATCCTGGCAACCAACGCGATAAGGGGTTGTCAATCCCTACACGGTCACTTACGAGAGTGAGATCTGAAAGATATGATAAGATAATATTTTTGGTATTTTTATGATAAAGAGAAATAAAAGATGCAAGTAAAATAAATGGCAAAGGAAATAACTAAGTATTGGAAGATTAATATGATGGAAGATAGACCCGGGGGCCATACGTTTCACTAGTGGCTTCTCTCAAGAGCATAAGTATTTTACGGTGGGTGAGCAAATTACTGTTGAGCAATTGACAGAATTGAGCATAGTTATGAGAATATCTAGGTATGATCATGTATATAGGCATCACGTCCGAGACAAGTAGACCGACTCCTGCCTGCATCTACTACTATTACTCCACACATCGACCGCTATCCAGCATGCATCTAGAGTATTAAGTTCAAGAGAACAGAGTAACGCTTTAAGCAAGATGACATGATGTAGAGGGATAAACTCATGAAATATGATATAAACCCCATCTTGTTATCCTCGATGGCAACAATACAATACGTGCCTTGCTGCCCCTACTGTCACTGGGAAAGGACACCGCAAGATTGAACCCAAAGCTAAGCACTTCTCCCATTGCAAGAAAGATCAATCTAGTAGGCCAAACCAAACTGATAATTCGAAGAGACTTGCAAAGATAACCAATCATACATAAAAGAATTCAGAGAAGATTCAAATATTGTTCATAGATAAACTTGATCATAAACCCACAATTCATCGGTCTCAACAAACACACCGCAAAAGAAGATTGCATCGAATAGATCTCCACAAGAGAGGGGGAGAACTTTGTATTGAGATCCAAAAAGAGAGAAGAAGCCATCTAGCTAATAACTATGGACCCGAAGGTCTGAAGTAAACTACTCACACTTCATCGGAAGGGCTATGGTGTTGATGTAGAAGCCCCCTCCGGCGGAGCTCCGGAAAAGGCCCCAAGATGGGATCTCGTGGATACAGAAAGTTATGGCGGTGGAATTAGGGTTTTTGCTCCGTATCTAGTAGTTTGGGGGTACGTAGGTATATATAGGAGGAAGGAGTACGTCGGTGGAGCAACAGGGGGCCCACGAGGGTGGAGTGTGCGCCTGGGGGGGGGTAGGCGCGCCCCCTACCTCGTGGCCTCTTGGTTGATGTCTTGACATAGGGTCCAAGTCCTCTGGATCACGTTCGTTCCGAAAATCATGTTCCCGAAGGTTTCATTCCATTTGGACTCCGTTTGATATTCTTTTTCTGCGAAACCCTAAAATAGGCAAAAACAGCAATTCTAGGCTGGGCCTCCGGTTAATAGGTTAGTCCCAAAAATAATATAAAAGTGTATAATAAAGCCCAATAATGTCCAAAACAGAATATAATATAGCATGGAACAATCAAAAATTATAGATACGTTGGAGACGTATCAGCGAGCCATGGACATAACACTATGGGTGGAATAGAATATGATGATGGAGGTTGTGTGGAGAAGACAAAAAGAGAGAAAGTCTCACATTGACGCGTCTAATCAACGGGCTATGGAGATGCCCATCAATTGATGTCAATGCGAGGAGTAGGGATTGCCATGCAACGAATGCACTAGAGCTATAAATGTATGAAAGCTCAACAAAAGAAACTAAGTGGGTGTGCATCCAACTTGCTTGCTCACGAAGACCTAGGGCATTTTGAGGAAGCCCGTTGTTGGAATATACAAGCCAAGTTCTATAATGAAAAATTCCCACTAGTATATGAAAGTGACAAAATAAGAGACTCTCTATCATGAAGATCATGGTGCTATTTGAAGTACAAGTGTGGAATAAGGATAGTAGCATTGTCCCTTCTCTCTTTTTCTCTCATTTTTTTGGGCCTTCCTTTTTTATTTGGCCTTTCTCTTTTTTTATTTGGCCTTTCTCTTTTTTTCCTCACATGGGACAATGCTCTAATAATGATGATCATCACACTTCTATTTATTTACAACTCAAGGATTACAACTCGATACTAGAACAAAATATGACTCTATATGAGTGCCTCTGGTGGTGTACCAGGATGCGCAATGAATTAAGCGTGACATGGATGAAAAATTATGCATGGTGGCCTTGCCACAAATATGATGTCAACTACATGATCATGCAAGGCAATATGACAATGATGAAGTGTGTCATAATAAACGGAACGGTGGAAAGTTGCATGGCAATTTATCTCGGAATGGCTATGGAAATGCCATAATAGGTAGGTATGGTGGCTGTTTTGAGGAAGATATAAGGAGGCTTATGTGTGATAGAGCGTATCATATCACGGGGTTTGTATACACTGATGTCTACTACACAACCTTCTTCTTGTAGACGTTGTTGGGCCTCCAAGTGCAGAGGTTTGTAGGACAGTAGCAAATTTCCCTCAAGTGGATGACCTAAGGTTTATCAATTCGTAGGAGGCGTAGGATGAAGATGGTCTCTCTCAAGCAACCCTGCAACCAAATAACAAAGAGTCTCTTGTGTCCCCAACACACTCAATACAATGGTAAAATGTATAGGTGCACTAGTAAAGCGAAGAGATGGTGAAACAAGTGTTATATGGATAGTAGATACTAGTTTTTGTAATCTGAAAATATAAAAACAGCAAGGTAGAAAGTGATCAAAAGTGAGCATAAACGGTATTGCAATGATAGGAAATAAGGCCTAGGGTTCATACTTTCGCTAGTGTAAGTTCCCTCAACAATACTAACATAATTGGATCACATAACTATCCCTCAACATGCAACAAAGAGTCACTCCAAAGTCACTAATAGGGAGAACAAACGAAGAGATTATGGTAGGGTACGAAACCACCTCAAAGTTATTCTTTCCAATCAATCCATTGGGCTATTCCTATAACTGTCACAAACAGCCCTAAAGTTCGTACTAGAATAACACCTTAAGACACAAATCAACCGAAACCCTAATGTCACCTAGATACTCCAATGTCACCTCAAGTATCCGTGGGCATGATTATACGATATGCATCACACAATCTCAGATTCATCTATTCAACCAACACATAGAACCTCAAAGAGTGCCCCAAAGTTTCTACTGGAGAATCATGATGAAAACGTGTGCCAACCCCCATGCATAGGTTCATGGGCGGAACCTGAAAGTTGATCACCAAAACATACATCAAGTGAATCACGTGATATCCCATTGTCACCACAGATATCCACGGCAAGACATACATCAAGTGTTCTCAAATCTTTAAAGACTCAATCCGATAAGATTACTTCAAGGGGAAAACTCAATTCATTACAAGAGAGTAGAGGGGGGAGAAGCCATCATAGGATCCAAATATAATAGCCAAGCTCGCGATACATCAAGATCGTACCACCTCAAGAACACGAGAGAGAGAGAGAGAGAGAGATCAAACACATAGCTACTGGTACATACCCTCAGCCCCGAGGGAGAACTACTCCCTCCTCGTCATGGAGAGCACCGAAATGATGAAGATGGCCACCGGGGAAGGATTGCCCCCTCCGGCAGGGTGCCGAAACGGGTCTAGAATGGTTTTCGGTGGCTACGGAGGCTTCTAGCAGCGGAACTCCCGATCTATTGTGTGTTCTGGAAGTTTTAGGGTACGTGAGTATATATGGGTGCAGGAAGTACGTCGGTGGAGCTTCGAGAGCCCCACGAGGCAGGGGGCGCGCCCCCCACCCTCGTGAGCACCTCCCTTGGCTCCTAACGTGGGGTCCAAGTCCATCCGGTAGCTTTCCTTCCAAAAATAACTTCTTCAGTTGATTTTGTTCCGTTTCGACTCCGTTTGATATTCCTTTTCTTCGAAACACTAAAATAGGCAAAAAAAACAACAAATCTAGGCTGGGCCTCCGGTTAATAGGTTAGTCCCAAAAATAATATAAAAGTGGATAATAAAGCCCAATATTGCCCAAAATAGTAGCTAACATAGCATGGAGCAATCAAAAATTATAGATACGTTGGAGACGTATCAAGCATCCCCAAGCTTAATTCCTGCTCGTCCTCGAGTAGGTAAATGATAAAAACAGAATTTTTGATGCGGAGTGCTACTTGGCATAATTTCAATGTAATTCTTCTTAATTGTGGCATGAATATTCAGATCCAAAAGATTCAAGACAAAAGTTCATATTGACATAAAAATGATAATACTTCAAGCATACTAACTAAGCAATTATGTCTTCTCAAAATAACATGGCCAAAGAAAGTTCATCCCTACAAAATCATATAGTTTAGTCATGCTCCATTTTCATCACACAAGAATGCTCTCATCATGCACAACCCCGATGACAATCCAAGCAATTGTTTCATACTTTAGTAATCTCAAACTCATAAACCTTCACGCAATACATGAGCGCGAGCCATGGATATAGCACTATGGGTGGAATAGAATAATGAGGGGGTTATGTGTAGAAGACAAAAAGGAGAAAGTCTCACATCAACGAGGCTAATCAATGGGCTATGGAGATGCCCATCGATTGATGTTAATGCAAGGAGTAGGGATTGCCATGCAGCGGATACACTAGAGCTATAAATGTATGAAAGCTCAACAAAAGAAACTAGTGGGTGTGCATCCAACTTGCTTGCTCACGAAGACCTAGGGCACTTGAGGAGGCCCATTGTTGGAATATACAAGCCAAGTTCTATAATGAAAAATTCCCACTAGTATATGAAAGTGATAACATGAGAGACTCTCTACTATGAAGATCATGGTGCTACTTTGAAGCACAAGTGTGGTAAAAGGATAGTAACATTGTCCCTTCTCTCCTTTTCTCTCATTTTTTGGGCCTTTTCTTTTTTATGGCCTTTCTCTCTCTCTTTTTGGGCCCTCTCCTTTTTTATGGCCTTTCTCTTTTTTTCTCACTTGGGACAATGCTCTAATAATGATGATCATCACACTTCTATTTATTTACAACTCAATTATTACAACTCGATACTAGAACAAAGATAACTCTATATAAATGCCTCCGGCGGTGTACCGGGATATGCAATGAACCAAGAGTGACATGTATGAAAGAATTATGAACGGTGGCTTTGCCACAAATACTATGTCAACTACATGATCATGCTAAGCAATATGACAATGATGAATGTGTCATGATGAATGGAATGACGGAAAGTTGCATGGCAATATATATCAGAATGGCTATGCAAATGCCATAATAGGTAGGTATGGTCGTTGTTTTGAGGAAGATATAAGGATGTTTATGTGTGTCAGAGCGTATCATATCACGGGGTTTGGATGCACCGGTGAAGTTTGCGCCAACTCTCAATGTGAGAAAGGGCAATGCACGGTACCGAAGAGGCTAGCAAGGATGGAAGGGTGAGAGTGCGTATAATCCATGGACTCAATATTAGTCATAAAGAACTCACATACTTATTGCAAAAATCTACAAGTCATCAAAAACCTCGGCACTACGCGCATGCTCCTAGGGGGATAGATTGGTAGGAAAAGACCATCGCTCGTCCCCGACCGCCACTCATAAGGAAGACAATCAAATAACACCTCATGTTTCAAATTTGTTACATAACGTTTACCATACGTGCATGCTACGGGACTTGCAAACTTCAACACAAGTATTTCTCAATTTCACAACTACTCAACTAGCATGACTTTGATATTATTAGCTCCATATCGCAAAACAATCATCGAGCATCAAACTTCTCTTAGTTTCAATACTCTATATGAAACTTTTTACTAATCTTGTATACCAAGCATATTAGGATTATTTAAGCAAATTACCATGCTAATTAAGACTCACAAAATGATATAAATTAAGCATGAGAGTTCATTAATTTCAACAAAATAAAACCACCACCATGCTCTAAAATATATAAGTGAAGCACTAGAGCAAACGAGAAACTACTCCGAAAGATATAAGTGAAGATCAATGAGTAGTCGAATAATTATGCAACTATGTGAAGACTCTCTAACATTTAAT
This sequence comes from Triticum aestivum, assembly GCF_018294505.1. NCBI lineage: Eukaryota > Viridiplantae > Streptophyta > Magnoliopsida > Poales > Poaceae > Triticum > Triticum aestivum. The sequence continues at coordinate 541,532,797 of NC_057809.1, read as the reverse complement.
AATTTCAGATCTTGGTATTTTATTCAAACAGAAAGAAAAGCAAAATAGAATGGCATTCTAAGAATGGCAAACATCATGTGAAGAAGCAAAAACTTAGGATCAACCGAAACTAACCGATAGTTGTTGAAGAAGAAAGGTGGGATGCCAACCGGGGCATCCCCAAGCTTAGATGCTTGAGAATTCTGGAAATATTATCTTGGGATGCCATGGGGATCCCCAAGCTTGAGCTTTTGTGTCTCCTTAATTCCTCTCATATCACGGTCTCCCTAAATCTCAAAAGCTTCATCCACACAAAACTCAACAAGGACTCGTGAGACGAGTTAGTATAAACCATTGCCAAAACCTTATCATACTCTACTGTAGCAAATCACTAAAATTATTATTCAATATTTCATACTAAATGCCTCTGCATATTTGATAGTCCTATCCTAAAATAGAATCATTAAAGAAGCAAACATATGCAAACAATGCAAACATAACAGCAATCTGCCTAAACAGGATAGTATGTAAAGAATGCAGCAACATCCATACTTCCCTAGCTCCAAAAATTATGAAATAAAATTCCCACTGTAGTAAATTTATCAGAGCTTAATATTCAGAAGGTTTCAACATTTTATCACATTCTTAATTTTCTAGGGAATTATTGCAACAACGGTAAACTTTCTGTTTTCAAACAACAACATGTACACTTGTAACATAGGCACAGTAAAGGCTATCAATGCCACTTTTATTGAAATAAAAGATGCAAAACATTGTTCTAAATAACAGCAATCAAATCCTAACAAAATAAATTGATGATCCAAGGAAAACACATATCATGTGGTGAATAAAAATATAGCTCCAAGTAAAGTTTTTTTACCGATGAACGGAGACGAAAGAGGGGATGCCTTCCAGGGCATCCCCAAGCTTAGGCTCTTGGATATCCTTGAATATTACCTTGGGGTGCCTTGGGCATCCCCAATCTTAGGCTCTTGCCACTCCTTATTCCATAATCCATCGAATCTTTACCCAAAACTTGAAAACTTCACAACACAAAACTTAAAGTAGAAAATCTCGTGAGCTCCGTTAGCGAAAGAAAATAAAAGACCACTTCAAGGTACTGTAATGAACTCATTCTTTATTTATATTGGTGTTATGCCTACTTTATTCGAACTTCTCTATGGTTTATAAACTATTTTACTAGCCATAGATTCATCAAAATAAGCAAACAACACACGAAAAACAGAATCTGTCAAAAACAGAACAGTCTGTAGTAATCTGTAACTAACGCAAACTTCTGGAACTCCAAAAATTCTAAAATAAATTGCTGGACGTGAGGAATTTATCTATTAATCATATTCAAAAATAATTAACTAAATATCACTCTCCAATAAAAAATTAAAGCAATTCTCGTGAGCGCTAAAGTTTCTGTTTTTACAGCAAGATCAACAAGACTTTTTCCAAGTCTTCCCAACGGTTCTACTTGGCACAAACACTAATTAAAACATAAAAACTCAATGATAACAGAGGCTAGATAAATTATTTATTACTAAACAGGAGAAAAAAGCAAGGAACAAAAATAAAGTTGGGTTGCCTCCCAACAAGTGCTATCGTTTGACGCCCCTAGCTATTCATGATGATTTCAATGATGCTCACATAAAAGATAAGAATTGTAACATAAAGAGAGCATCATGAAGAATATGACTAGCACATTTAAGTCTAACCCACTTCCTATGCATAGGGATTTTGTGAGCAAACAACTTGTGGGAACAAGAATCAACTTGCATAGGAAGGTAAAACAAGCATAACTTTGAAACTTTAAGCACATAGGGAGGAAACTTGATATTATTGCAATTCCTACAAGTATATATTCCTCCCTCATAATAATTTTCAGTAGCATCATGAATGAATTCAACAATATAACCAGCACCTAAAGCATTCTTTTCATGATCTACAAGCATAGAAATTTTATTACTCTCCACACAAACAAAATTCTTCTCATGAATAATAGTGGGAGCAAACTCAACAAAATAATTATCATGTGAGGCATAATCCAATTGAAAACTAAAATCATTATGACAAGTTTCATGGATATAATTATTCTTTATATCATACAAGTCATCACAATAATCATCATAGATAGCAACTTTGTTCTCATAATCAATTGGAACCTCTTCCGGAATAGTGGAATCATCACAAAATATAGTCATGACCTCTCCAAATCTACTTTCATCAATATAATCATCATAAATAGGAGGCATGCTTTCATCATAATAAATTTGCTCATCAAAACTTGGGGGATAAAAAATATCATCTTCATCAAACGTAGCTTCCCCAAGCTTGTGGCTTTGCATATCATTAGCATCATGGATATTCAAGGAATTCATACTAACAACATTGCAATCATGCTCATCATTCAAATAGTTAGTGCCAAACATTCTAATGCATTCTTCTTCTAGCACTTGAGCACAATTATCGGAATCCTTATTTTCATGATAGATATTAAAAAGATGAAGCGCATGAGACAAACTCAATTCCATTTTTTTATAGTTTTCTTTTATAAACTAAACTAGTGATAAAACAAGAAACTAAAAGACTCGATTGCAAGATCTAAAGAGATACCTTCAAGCGCTAACCTCCCCGGCAATGGCGCCAGAAAAGAGCTTGATGTCTACTACACAACCTTCTTCTTGTAGACGTTGTTGGGCCTCCAAGTGCAGAGGTTTGTAGGACAGTAGCAAATTTCCCTCAAGTGGATGACCTAAGGTTTATCAATCCGTAGGAGGCGTAGGATGAAGATGGTCTCTCTCAAGCAACCCTGCAACCAAATAACAAAGAGTCTCTTGTGTCCCCAACACACTCAATACAATGGTAAATTGTATAGGTGCACTAGTTCGGCGAAGAGATGGTGAAACAAGTGGTATATGGATAGTAGATAAGAGTTTTTGTAATCTGAAAATATAAAAACAGCAAGGTAGAAAGTGATAAAAGTGAGCATAAACGGTATTGCAATGATAGGAAATAAGGCCTAGGGTTCATACTTTCGCTAGTGTAAGTTCCCTCAACAATACTAACATAATTGGATCACATAACTATCCCTCAACATGCAACAAAGAGTCACTCCAAAGTCACTAATAGTGGAGAACAAATGAAGAGATTATGGTAGGGTACGAAACCACTTCAAAGTTATTCTTTCCAATCAATCCATTGGGCTATTCCTATAACTGTCACAAACAGCCCTAGAGTTCGTACTAGAATAACACCTTAAGACACAAAAAATCAACCAAAACCCTAATGTCACCTAGATACTCCAATGTCACCTCAAGTATCCGTGGGCATGATTATACAATATGCATCACACAATCTCAGATTCATCTATTCAACCAACACATAGAACCTCAAAGAGTGCCCCAAAGTTTCTACCGGAGAATCAAGACGAAAACGTGTGCCAACCCCTATGCATAGGTTCATGGGCGGAACCCGCAAGTTGATCACCAAAACATACATCATGTGAATCACGTGATATCCCATTGTCACCACAGATATCCACGGCAAGACATACATCAAGTGTTCTCAAATCTTTAAAGACTCAATCCGATAAGATTACTTCAAGGGGAAAACTCAATTCATTACAAGAGAGTAGAGGGGGGAGAAGCCATCATAGGATCCAAATATAATAGCAAAGCTCGCGATACATCAAGATTGTACCACCTCAAGAACACGAGAGAGAGAGATCAAACACATAGCTACTGGTACATACCCTCAGCCCCGAGGGAGAACTACTCCCTCCTCGTCATGGAGAGCACCGGGATGATGAAGATGGTCACCGGGGAAGGATTGCCCCCTCCGGCAGGGTGCCGGAACAGGTCTAGATTGGTTTTCGGTGGCTACGGAGGCTTCTGGCGGCGGAACTCCCGATCTATTATGTGTTCTAGAAGTTTTAGGGTACGTGAGTATATATGGGTGCAGGAAGTACGTCGGTGGAGCTTCGGGGGCCCCACGAGGCAGGGGGCGTGCCCTGGGGGGGCGCCCCCCACCCTCGTGAGAACCTCCCTTGGCTCCTGATGTGGGGTCCAACTCCATCCGGTAGCTTTCCTTCCAAAAATAACTTCTTCAGTTGATTTCGTTCCGTTTCGACTCCGTTTGATATTCCTTTTCTTCGAAACACTGAAATAGGCAAAAAACAAGAAATCTGGGCTGGGCCTCCTTGTCGGGGGGTGCTGATCCACCAACACCTATGGGGACAGGGCCCCTTTCGGTTCGGTGGGAGGCGGAGAGCGCACAAAGAGCGGATCGAGGCAGTACACGCGGGCAATTTTACCCAGCTTCGGGCCGCACGGATGCGTAAAACCCTACTGCTGCTTGTTTGTGTGTATTGAATCTTTGCTCAGGAGCGATCGACGCTACCAGACTGAGCGTGGGAGTGTTTCTGGTGTCTTGAATGAGCCGAACCGGCCGAACCTCTTCTACGTTGCGCCTGGGCCTCCTTTTATACTTTCAAGGGGTCACCGACAGGTGGCAATGTAGACTAGAAGGGTAAAAATAGAAAAGGATGCGGTAGGTGCAGCTACCGCTACTGTGGATACAGTGCACCCTATCTAACTCTGATGGCAGGGGACAAGGGCATTAAATGCCTATCTGAGTCTCCTAAACAGTGCAAAAGGTGACCGTTAGGAGCGCCACCGTTTGCCACGATGGGCTTCTCTTCATCTCCGCTTGCCACCATGTACCCCTAGCTGCACGGCCTCCTGCCCACGTGTGCTTGGGAGAGTCCTAGAGCGACACGTTAGCAGGTGTGCTGGAGCGCGGGCACGAAGTGGGGGTTTGCCGCGGCAAGCTCCTTGCCGCGGCCGTCGTCTTGTCGTGTCCGGAAGCTTGTCGCTCGCCGGATCTTGCCGGGACGCAGGGCGCGTCGCGGCAAGCTTTCTTGGTATGCCTTGAGTGGCCTTCCCGGCAAGCTCCTCTTACCGGGGTCTTGTCTCTTCCCGGCAAGATCCTCTTGCCGGGGCCTTGGTTGGCCTTCCCGGCAAGCTCCTCTTGCCGGGGCCTTGGCTCTTCCCGGCAAGATCCTGTTGCCGGGGCCTTGGTTGGCCTTCCCGGCAGGCTCCTCTTGCCGGGGCCTTGGTTGGCCCTCCCGGCAAGCTCCTCTTGTCGGGGCCTTGGTTTGTGTGCTTTGTTCTTGAATGGTCTTCAAGGGAACCACGGAGGGTCTTGGCGGTCACCTGGCAAGCCTTGCCGCGGGGTGCTGCAACTGCCCGTGCACGAGTTCGGGATACTAGGGTACCCCTACTCTAGTACACCGACAGGAGCCCCCGGGCCTGGGCCATACACGGTGCCGAGCGCTGTTGGGCCAGGCCCAAAACAGTGCACGGGCACGCGCGGCCTGGGTCACGCCGAATCTAACTCCGCTCCCACCGCGCACGCCTAGAACGGCATGCGTCAAACGTGGCATCGTGGGTGACGCGGGCGGCGTGCGCGGGGCTAAGCCCCTCGAGCATGCGTCAGGCCACGATGACGAGGACGGTTCACGCCCTCCCCCCTAAACGGAGGTAGGCATGGGGGCGCGGTGCATTTACTGGACGGGGCCGGTGCGCGGTTTTTGGGACATCCACTCCCCGCGTTCACGGGGCGGAGCGAGGCTGCCTCATCTGTCGCCTTGGTTCTGCATCCCCGCCACGCGGCTCCCATGCGCTTGGGGTCACGGACGGTGGAGTGGGAAACTGGGCCGTCGCGAGCGGGTTGGCCCCGACTTCCTGCCCTTCCCGTGCCTTGATTCGCTGAGCGGGGCGGCCGAGCCCCCACCTAGCTCCTTTATAAAGAGCGGGATGGGAGCACAGAAACCCGCACTCTCTCATCTTCTCCTTTCTTCAGCTTCTGCTCCCCTTTCTCTCATCCGCCATGGAGAAAGGGAACCCAGGCCCTTCGTCGGTGGCGGCGAGGGTCGCCGCCAGACAGCGCATCTCTCCCTCTTCCACGCCCGTAGTGGCAGAGCCAGCCATAAGGGGAAGAGGGAGGGGGCGAGGTCGCATACGAGGTCGAGGACGAGGTCGAGAACGAGGTCGAGGCGCTCGGGGAAGAGGCGGACGGGGCGGCGCATCAGCTTCACCTCCGCCGGCGGCTCCTCCCCCCACGGCGGTCCATATAGGGGACGACCCTTGCGAGTTCTTCGTCAGGCTGCGCCGGGCGCCTCGTCGTCGCCTCCGGCTTCCAGCTCCATTTGCGCGTGCGATGGAGTTGGACCCGCCCGAGACGTTGAGACTGCACATGAGGGGCTGTGGGATCAGCGGCACGCGAGTCCGCGTTGCATTCCCAGCCCCTAATGTGATGTATCTTGATCGAGGGTGGAAGACGTTCGCCCGCATCCACAGCTTGACGGAGGGGTTTACCCTCCATTTTAAGTTGATGGAGGGTGATCTCCTCTCCGTCAAGGCCTTCGGGTGCTTCGGCACTCGGGCGAAGTGCTGCGTGGACAGCTCCTCCGACAGCGAAGGCTCCTCCTCGAGCGAGAGCGACGAGGAAGGGAGCGACAGCGACAACGGGGGTAGCGAGCGGCGGAGCGGCGGGTCCGACTAGGCGTCGGGCGCCGCTTTGCGCGGCACCGGCGACCCCATCATCCGCGTCGCCGGCTTCTTGAACTCCCCGGGGTCGTCTCCTTGGGCGGCTGGCGTAGGGAGGCTGCGGAAGGGGAAGAGGGCTGGCGACAAGGCCGTCAGGTCGGAGTACGAGGGCGTGGTGCCCTCGACAGCATGCTGACGTCCTGCCGCCCCATCTTCGAGCCTCGCTTCCAGCGCCGCCGTCGCCGTCCAGCCTTCGGACGACCCTCAGGATGTTCCCTTGGTGTCTTCTGGCACCCGTAGCTCGCCTAGGCACTCCTTTTGCCCTTTTCGCCTCCTTGACCTGTCTCCTGAAGAGAGGGACAGGAAAGGGATTATGGGCATCTTATCTTTTTAATTTGTAAGCCTTCGGGCCTTAGCTGTATCTAAAACTTGTAATCCTCTCTTTCATGTTTTTCATCCTCTATGGACTGTACCTGAGTGGGATGTTTTTTTAATGAAAAGGGGATGCTTGCCGGGTTACTTGTCTCGCGAGTTGAACCCACGCCAAGGAGTAAATCCTTGGCATCCCTCGGACATACATTTCATCTCCCGGCAACAGGCCCTGCCGCCTTCCCACGTCGCTCGACCTTTCTCACGCTTTTGACGGAGGCAGGAACGAGGTGGGTGCAGTCTCCTCGTTTCATCCCTTTGCTGCTGCGATTACGACCAAACTTGGCCCCGAGAACGAGCCCCAGGGCCTAGAGTTGAGGGAGCACGACAGTTTTCGGGAAGAAACGTGGTTTCGCATTCCCCAATCCATAAGAGGATGCATGATGAGGGATAAAAGACTTATCTGATATTGCAGCCCCCGGCAACTCTGGTTTGCCGTGGACGATTCTTGGCACTCGCAGCCCCCAGCGATACTGGCTTGCCGGGAAGGCTTTTATCTTCCAGCAGAGAACTTTGACATTCTCGATGCCGGCTTCCGGTAAGCTTGTTGCCAGGAAGGCTCTTATCTTCGGCAGAGAACTTTAACGTTCTCGATGCCGGCTTCCGGCAAGCTTGTTGCCAGGAAGGCTCTTATCTTCGGCAGAGAACTTTGACGTTCTCGATGCCGGCTTCCGGCAAGCTTGTTGCCAGGAAGGCTTTTATCTTCGGCAGAGAACTTTGACGTTCTCGATGCCGGCTTCCGGCAAGCTTGTTGCCAGGAAGGCTTTTATCTTCGGCAGAGAACTTTGACGTTCTCGATGCCGGCTTCCGGCAAGCTTGTTGCCAAGAAGGCTTATGGCGAAGAACGTCGTCGTTCTTGACACCGGCTCCTGGCAAGATCGTTGCCGGAAAGGCTTATGGCGAAGAACTTCGTCGTTCTTGACACCGGCTCCCGGCAAGATCGTTGCCGGAAAGGCTTATGGCGAAGAACTTCATCATTCTTGACACCGGCTCCCGGCAAGATCGTTGCCGGAAAGGCTTATGGCGAAGAACTTCGTCGTTCTTGACACCGGCTCCCGGCAAGATTGTTGCCGGAAAGGCTTATGGTGAAGAACTTCGTCGTTCTTGACACCAAAAAGATTGGTCCTAAGGGCGTTGCCAACCCCCGGGCCATAACTGCGTTCAAACATGACAAGTGATTAGCATCTGAAGTGCACTTAACTCGCTTGCGAATTTTGACTTCTGCTACATATTCCCTATGCCTGCTGGAATGCTTTCCGGTGCGTACGATCCAGCTAGCAGCGCTTGAGGGAACGGGCCCTTAGCGGCTATTCGGGAACATCGCCTCCCAGAAAGGTTTACCTTCTTGGTTCTAGCGCAACCGCACAAGTTGCCGAGCGGACTCGAGGCAACATGGAGCGCAACTAGCCCCGAGAAGGCTCCTTGGCATACAGGTCTATGCAGAAATCTCAAATAAATAGCACATGCTATCTTCCTGTTCAACCTCTCTTTGTACGTCCACCCTACGCTTTCTAGGGAAACTTGCCGGTGCAGGCACCCTTGCCGCGAGCGCCGAGTGCGGAACTTCAGCAGCCTGCTGGCGGGGTCGCTACCGACAAGCAATCTTGTCACAACTAGTTGCAGCTCGCTTAAGTTGTTGAGCGGACTCGAAAACAAAGTAAGGGCGCTAGCGGATCACTTAAGTTGCTGAGCGGACTCGAAGCAAAGTAAGGGCGCTAGCAGCTCACTTAAGTTGTTGAGCGGACTCGAAACAAAGTAAGGGCGCAACTAGCTACGAGTTGATTCCTCCGCGCACAGGTTTTCCGTACAAAGAACAAGATCTCCGAGGCGGATAACCTTATATAGAAAAGAAATATCTAAAGTTTCGCATGACTTAGCTTTTCTGTTGCCGCACTAGCGTCGTTCTTTTGCTCGCCCGCTTCTTAGGAGCCATGACGATGAAGAACAGCTGAGCATTGACGTGGACGAAACAGCTGCCGCGGGAAACCCCTACCTGGCGCACCAAAGATGTCGAGGGGTGCTGATCCACCAACACCTATGGGGACAGGGCCCCTTTCGGTTCGGTGGAAGGCGGAGAGCGCACAAAGAGCGGATCGAGGTAGTACACGCGGGCGATTTTACCCAGCTTCGGGCCGCACGGATGCGTAAAACCCTACTGCTGCTTGTTTGTGTGTATTGAATCTTTGCTCAGGAGCAATCGACGCTACCAGACTGAGCGTGGGAGTGTTTCTGGTGTCTCGAATGAGCCGAACCGGCCGAACCTCTTCTACGTTGCGCCTGGGCCTCCTTTTATACTTTCAAGGGGTCACCGACAGGTGGCAACGTAGACTAGAAGGGTAAAAATAGAAAAGGATGCGGTAGGTGCAGCTACCGCTACTGTGGATACAGTGCACCCTACCTAACTCTGACGGCAGGGGACAAGGGCATTAAATGCCTGTCTGAGTCTCCTAAACAGTGCAAAAGGTGACCGTTAGGAGAGCCACCGTTTGCCACGATGGGCTTCTCTTCATCTCCGCTTGCCACCACGTACCCCTAGCTACACGGCCTCCTGCCACGTGTGCTTGGGAGAGTCCTAGAGCGACACGTTAGCAGGTGTTCTGGAGCGCGGGCACGAAGTGGGGGTTTCCCGCGGCAAGCTCCTTGCCGCGGCCGTCGTCTTGTCGTGTCCGGAAGCTTGTCGCTCGCCGGATCTTGCCAGGACGCAGGGCGCGTCGCGGCAAGCTTTCTTGGTATGCCTTGAGTGGCCTTCCTGGCAAGCTCCTCTTGCCGGGGTCTTGTCTCTTCCCGGCAAGATCCTCTTGCCGGGGCCTTGGTTGGCCTTCCCGGTAAGCTCCTCTTGCCGGGGCCTTGGCTCTTCCCGGCAAGATCCTCTTGCCGGGGCCTTGGTTGGCCTTCCCGGCAGGCTCCTCTTGCCGGGGCCTTGGTTGGCCCTCCCGGCAAGCTCCTCTTGCCGGGGCCTTGGTTTGTGTACTTTGTTCTTGAATGGTCTTCAAGGGAACCACGGAGGGTCTTGGCGGTCACCCGGCAAGCCTTGCCGCGGGGTGCTGCAACTGCCCGTGCACGAGTTCAGGATACTAGGGTACCCCTACTCTAGTACACCGACACTCCTGTTAATAGGTTAGTCCCAAAAATAATATAAGAGTGGATAATAAAGCCCAATATTACCCAAAACAGTAGATAACATAGCATGGAGCAATCAAAAATTATAGATACGTTGGAGACGTATCATGCACCGGCGAAGTTTGCACTAACTCTCGAGGTGAGAAAGGGCAATGCATGGTACCGAAGAGGCTTGCAATGATGGAAGGGTGAGAGTGTGTATAATCCATGGACTCAACATTAGTCATAATGAACTCACATACTTATTGCAAAAATCTACAAGTCATCAAAAACCAAGCACTACGCGCATGCTCCTAGGGGGATAGATTGGTAGGACAACACCATCGCTCGTCCCCGACCACTACTCATAAGGAAGACAATCAAAGAACACCTCATGCTTCAAATTTGTCACACAACGGTTACCATACGTGTATGCTATGGGACTTGCAAATTTCAACACAAGTATTTCTCAGATTCACAATTACTCAACTAGCACGACTCTAATATCACCATCTTCATATCTCAAAACAATCATCAAGTATCAAACTTCTCATAGTATTCAATGCACTCTATATGGAAGTTTTTATTATACCCATCTTGGATGCCTATCGTATTAAGACTAATTTTATAGCCAAAACAAATTACCATGTTGTTCTAAAAGACTCCCGGAATAATATAAGTGAAGCATGAGAGATCAATAATTTCTATAAAATAAAACCACCACCGTGCTCTAAAAGATATAAGTGAAGCACTAGAGCAAAATTATCTAGCTCAAAAGATATAACTGAAGCACATAGAGTATTCTAATAAATTCCGATTCATGTGTGTCTCTCCCAAAAGGTGTGTACAACAAGGATGATTGTGGTAGACTAAAAATCAAAGACTCAAATCATACAAGATGCTCCAAGGAAAACACATATCATGTGGTGAATAAAAATATAGCCTCAAGTAAAGTTACCGATAGACGAAGACGAAAGAGGGGATGCCTTCCGGGGCATCCCCAAGCTTAGGATTTTGGTTGTCCTTGAATTTTACCTTGGGGTGCCTTGGGCATTCCCAAACTTAGGCTCTGGCCACTCCTTATTCCAAAATCCATCAAATCTTTACCCAAAAACTGGAAAACTTCACAACACAAAACTTAAAAAGAAAATCTCATGAGCTCTGTTAGCATAAGAAAACAAATCACCACCTTAAGGTACCGTAATGAACTCATTCTTTATTTATATTGGTGTTAAACCTAATGTATTCCAACTTCTCTATGGTTCATACCCCCCGATACTAGCCATAGATTCATCAAAATAAGCAAACAACACACGAAAAACAAAATTTGTCAAAAACAGAACTGTCTATAGTAATCTGGAGGTTTTGAATACTTCTGTAACTCCAAAAATTCTGAAAAATTAGGACGATATAAATAATTTGTATATTGATCTACTTCAGTTGGAATTGGTATTTTATCGCTCTCTGGTAAAAAATGAAAATTATTCTCGTGAGTGCATACTTTCTGTTTTTTCAGCAAGATCAAACAACAATCATCCAAGAAGATCCTAAAGGCTTTACTTGGCACAGACACTAACTAAAACATAAAAATACAATCATAACAGAGGATAGATGATTTATTTATTATTAAACAGGAACAAAAAGCAAGGAACAAAAATAATATTGGGTTGCCTCCCAACAAGCGCTATCGTTTAATGCCCCTAGCTAGGCATAAAAACAAGAATATATATAGGTATTGTCATCTTTGGTATGCAATCCATAAGTGGCTCTCATAATAGATTCATAAGGTAATTTAATTTTTTTTCTAGGAAAGTGTTCCATGCCTTTCCTTAACGGAAATTGGAATATAATATTTCCTTCTTTCATGTCAATAATTGCACCAATCGTTCTAAGGAAAGTTCAAGAAAGAATAATAAGACATGTAGGATTGCAATCTATATCAAGAACAATGAAATCTATAGGCACATAATTCCTATTTGCAACAATAAGAACATCATTAATCCTTTCCATAGGTTTCTTAATGGTGGAATCCGCAAGGTGCAAATTTAAAGAACAAACATGAAATTCACGGAAACCTAACACACCACACAAAGTTTTTGGAACCATGGAAACACTAGCACCAAAATCACATAAAGCAGCATTCCCGATCTTTAATCTTAATTTTAATAGTAGGTTCCCACTCATCATAAAGTTTTCTAGGGATAGAAACTTCTAATTCAAGCTTTTCTTCATAGGATTGCATTAAAGCATCAACGATATGTTTAGTAAAAGCTTTATTTTGATCATAAGCATGAGGAGAATTTAAAATGGATTGCAACAAGGAAATACAATCTATCAAAGAGCAATTATCATAATTAAATTCCTTGAAATCCAAAATAGTGGGTTCATTGCTATGTAAAGTTTTGACCTCTTCAATCCCACGTTTACCAATTTTTGCATCAAGATCTAAAAACTCTGAATCATTGTGACGTATTTTAACTAAAGTTGACTCATCTCCAGTCCCATCTTTATCAAGATTCATATTGGAAAACAAAGATTTAATAGGAGGCACATCAATCACTTTTATATCTTCATCATTATTATCATGAAAACTAGAAGAACACGCTTTCACAAAGCAATCATTTTAGCACGCATCCTAGCGGTTCTTTCTTTGCACTCATCAATGGAAATTCTCATGGCTTTGAGAGACCCATTGATATCATGCTTAGGTGGAATAGATCTAAGTTTCAAAGAATCAACATCAAATGAAATTCTCTCCACGTTCCTAGCCAACTCATCATTCTTAGGAATTTTTTCTTCAAGCAAAGCATTGAAATTCTTTTGTGAATTCATAAATTCTTTAACACCAGTCTCAAAATCAGAGGGCATCTTATTAAAATTTCCATAAGTGTTGTAGTAATTACCATAATTATTAGAGGAATTACTAGGGAACGACCTAGAATTAAAGTTTCCTCTATACGCGTTATTACCAAAGTTGTTCCTACCAACAAAATTCACATCCATAGATTCATTATTATTCTAAATCGAATTGTACAAAGGCATATCATTAGGATCAGAAGAAACACTCTTATTAGCAAACAATTTCATAAGTTCATCCATCTTTCCACTCAAAACATTAATCTCTTCTATCGCATGAACTTTTTTACTAGTGGATCTTTCAGCATGCCATTGAGAATAATTAACCATAATATTATCTAGGAGTTTGGTAGCTTCTTCTAAAGTGATTTCCATAAAAGTACCTCCCGCGGCCGAATCTAAAAGATTTCTAGAAGCAAAATTCAATCAGACATAAATTTTTTGTATAATCATCCATAGATTCAAACCATGTGTAGGGCAATTACGTATCATTAATTTCATCCTCTCCCAAGCTTGTGCAACATGCTCATGATCAAGTTGCTTAAAATTCATAATATCATTTCTAAGAGAGATGAACTTAGCGGGAGGAAAATACTTAGAGACAAAAGCATATTTGCACTTATTCCATGAATCAATACTATTCTTAGGCAAAGAAGAGAACCAAGTTTTAGCACGATCTCTATGCGAAAACGGAAATAGTTTCAATTTAACAATATCATTGTCCACATCGTTCTTCTTTTGCATATCGCACAAATCAACAAAATTGTTTAGATGGGTAGCGGCATCTTCACAAGGAAGGCCAGAAAATTGATCTTTCATGACAAGATTCAACAAAGCATCATTAATTTCACAAGATTCAGCATCAGTAATGGGAGCAATCGAAGTGCTAATAAAATCATTGTTGTTGGTATTGGAAAAGTCACATAATTTAGTATTATCTTGAAACAATCAATCCAACACACAAGCACAGAAGAAGCAAGCGAAAAAAGACGAATGAAAAAGGGCAAATAAAATGGCAAAGGTGAAGTGGGGGAGAGGAAAACGAGAGGCAAATGGAAAATAATGTAATGCGTGGGATAAGAGTTTGTGATGGGTACTTGGTATGTATTGACTTGAGCATAGATCTCCCCGGCAACGGCTCCAGAAATCCTTCTTGCTACCTCTTGATCATGCATTGGTTTTCCCTTGAAGAGGAAAGGGTAATGCAACAAAGTAGCATAAGTATTTCCCCAGTTTTTGAGAACCAAGGTATCAATCCAGTAGGAGACTACACGCAAATCGCCTAGTACCTGCACAAACAATCAAGAACCTTGCAACCAACACGATAAAGGGGTTGTCAATCCCTTCACGGCCACTTGCAAAAGTGAGATCTGAAGAAGATAATAAGATAAATATTTTTGGTATTTTTGTTGTATAGATTGAAAAGTAAAGATTGAAAAATAAATAGTAAACTAGAATTATAGATCGGAAACTTTTATGATGTAAAGTAGACCCGGGGGCCATAGGTTTCACTAGTGGCTTCTCCCATGATAGCATATATTACGGTGGGTGAACAAATTACCGCCGATCAATTGATAGAAAAGCGCATAGTTATGAGAATATCTAGGCATGATCATGAACATAGGCATCACGTCCGTGTCAAGTAGACCGAAATGATTCTGCATCTACTACTATTACTCCACACATCGACCGCTATCCAGCATGCATATAGAGTATGAAGTTCATAAGAACAGAGTAATGCATTAGGCAAGATGACATGATGTAGAGGGATAAACTCAAGCAATATGATATAAACACCATCTTTTTATCCTCGATGGCAACAAGACAATACGTGTCGGTTCCCTTTCTATCAATGGGATCAAGCACCGCATGATTGAACCCAAAGCTAAGCACTTCTCCCATTGCAAGAAAGATCAATCTAGTAGGCCAAACTAAACTGATAATTCAAAGAGACTTGCAAAGATGTCAAATCATGCATACAAGAATTCAGAGAAGAATCAAATATTGTTCATAGATAATCTTGATCATAAGCCCACAATTTATCAGATCTCGGCAAACACGCCGCGAAAAGTATTACATCGAATAGATCTCTAAGAACATCGAGGAGAACTTTGTATTGAGAACCAAAGAGAGAGAAGAAGCCATCTAGCTAATAACTATGGACCCGAAGGTCTGTGGTAAACTACTCACACATCATCGGAGAGGCTATGGTGTTGATGTAGAAGCCCTCCGTGATCGATTCCCCCTCCAGCAGATCGCCGGAAAAGGCCCCATGATGGGATCTCACGGGTACAGAAGGTTGCAGCAGTGGAAAAGTGGTTTCATGGCTCCCCTGGATGTTTTCAGGGTATAAGAGTATATATAGGCAAAAGAAGTAGGTCGGTGGAGCTAAGAGGGGCCCATGAGGGTGGGGGCACGCCTACCCCCTGGGCGCGCCCTCCTGCCTCATGGCCGCCTCATTGCATCTCAGACTTCCACTCCAAGTCTCCTGGATTGCGTTTGTTCCAAGAAAGATCCTCGCGAAGGTTTCATTCTGTTTGGATTCCATTTCATATTCCTTTTCTGCGAAACACTAAAATAGGCAAAAAAAAACAACTGGCACTCGGCCTCGATTAATAGGTTAGTCCCAAAAAAATAATATAAATAGCATATTATAGCCCATTAAACATCCAAAACAGATTGTATAATAGCATGGAACAATAAAAAGTTATAGATACGTTGGAGACGTATCACATATACGCGCTGACGGGTGGGCCCTATGGTAATGTGTGCTGCTGAATGTGGGCCGTTTGACTGGTCAATTGATCGTGTCATCAACAAATTACGGAGCTGTATGGTGAGCCAGTGACCGTATGATCACCCTAAAATGTATTTTATTAGCACAGTACAAACTAAAACTACCATTTCTTTCATTCATATACGTAAAGACAGGTGAGCACCATGGTTACGCGCCCCGACGGTGCAACACTAGTTGCGCCACGTGGAACGTTTGCCTGGTCAATTGATTGTGTCATCAACAAAATACAGAGTTGTACGGGTGAGCTAGTGACCGTATAATCACGACATGTATTTTTTAACATGGTACAATGCAAGCGCTTATATATACGCGCAAGCACTGACCGCTAAGCGTGCACACGCAGACCCTACCCCTATGAGCAACTTCGAGAGAGTGAGCCCGCATATGATGTTGAGATTTTATGAAGTCACCATAGGTGTGTAACGCCCTCGATGCGGCTATATCTCCCACGTGTCGAAGCACGACTTAGAGGCATAACCGCATTGAAAGCAATGTCGCAAGTGAGGTAATCTTCACACAACCCATGTAATCCATAAGAGAAAGAGATACATACTTGGCTTACGATCGCCACTTCACACAAAACATGAATAAAGCCTTACATCATCCAGATACACACAAGGTCCGACTACGGAACAAAAATAAAAGAAGACTACCCCAAATGCTACACAGATGCCCGATCGTCCCAACTGGGCTCCACTACTGATCAACTGGAAACGGAACAACATAACGAACACGATCTTCATCGAGCTCCTCCTTGAGCTCGGGTTGCGTCACCTGCACGGTATCATCGGCACCCGCAAACTGGTTTTGGAAGTATCTGTGAGTCACGGGGACTCAACAATCTCACACCCTCGCGATCAAGACTATTTAAGCTTATAGGTAGGGTAAAAGTTATGAGGTGGAGCTGCAGCAAGCGACTAGCATATATGGTGGCTAACATACGCAAAAGAGAGCGAGAAGAGAGAGCAAAGGCACGGTCGAACAACTATGATCAAGAAGTGATCCTAGAACAACCTACGTCAGGCATAACTCCAACACCGTGTTCACTTCCCGGACCCCGCCGAGAAGAGACCGTCACGGTAACACACGCGGTTGATGCATTTTAATTAAGTTAGGTTCAGGTTTTCTACAACCAGACATTAATAAATTCCCATCTGCCCATAACCGCGGGCACGACTTTCGAAAGATCATATCCCTGCAGGGGTGTCCCAACTTAGCCCATCGCAAGCTCTCACGGTCAACGAAGGATATTCCTTCTCCCAAGACAATCCGATCAGACTCAGCATCCCGGTTACAAGACATCCTCGACAATGGTAAAACAAGTCCAGCAAGACCGCCCGATGCGCCGACATCCTGATAGGAGCTGCACATATCTCGTTCTCAGGGCAACACCGGATGAACACTACGTACAGCTAAAACCAGCCCTCAAGTTTCCCCGAGGTGGCGCCGCAAGTGGCTCTGTTTCGGACCAACACTTAGACAAGCACTGGCCCGGAGGGGGGGGTTAAAATAAAGATGACCCTCGGGATGTGCGACTCCCAAGGGAAAAAGGCTAGGTGGCGAATGGTAAAACAAAGGTTGGGCCGTGCTGGAGGAGTTATATTCAAGGCAAACTGTCAAGGGGTTCCCATTATAGCCCAACCGTGTAAGGAACGCAAAATCAAGGAACATAACACCGGTATGACAGAAACTAGGGCGGCAAGAGTGGAACAAAACACCGTGCATAAGGCCAAGCCTTCCACCCTTTACCAAGTATATAGATGCATTAATATTAATAAGAGATATTGTGATATCCCAACAAATCCATGTTCCAACATGGAACGAACTCCAATCTTCACCTGCAACTAACAACGCTATAAAAGGGGCTGAGCAAAGCGGTAACATAGCCAAACAACGGTTTGCTAGGACAAGGTGGGTTAGAGGCTTGGCTTAGCAACATGGGAGGCATGATATAGCAAGTGGTAGGTATCGCAGCATAGGCATAGCAAAAGAGCGAGCATCTAGCAAGCAAAGATAGAAGTGATTTCGAGGGTATGGTCATCTTGCCTGAAATCCCGCAAGGAAGAAGAACGAGTCCACGAAGAAGACAAACTGACATAGTCGAACGAATCCTCACAAACGCGACATTATCGGAACCAACCCGAAGAAGCAACACCGGAAAGGAGCAAACAACATAGTAAACAACCATCACATAAACATGGCATGATGCACAAACAATTATGATGCATGTCCGGTTTAATGAGGCATGGCATGGCAAAATGCACAAACAACCCTACAAATTAAGTGGAGCTCAATATGCAACTCTGTTGCATATTGACGAAACACCACGTGACTTATTTAGTTCGATCTCGTTTATGTACCCAACAAGATTAAATGTTGATTAACATGGCAAGAGGTGAAGCTAAGTAAAACTACCTATCTAGTCAAGTTTAAATGAGGCCGGAAGCAACGAACAACAATTCTGATAAATCCCCATATGCATATATTAGGTTTGGTACTGTTCTGCCCTAAACCATATTTTATAGTTGTTAAACATGCAAAGTGATGCTACCATGTTGAACTAGGCATTTTTCTACCCCATTTACATATAAAGATTATTACAAACCGAGTTACGGTTAAATAGTTATGAATTAAATCATTTTAGCAAGTTATTTAAGCAAATTTAAACAAACAAAATTTTAAGCATTTTAAACATGGATGAAAGTTGGATATTATGAATCTAGACAAAATTCTAGACATTTTACATATAAAGTTTGTTTTAATCCGATGCACGGTTAATGAGTTATTATACGCATGAAGCTTAGGGGTTTTTCTGCTAATCTGTAAACTCTGGAAAATAACTAAATCACAGATCCTAAAAAAACCTACACGGGCCGGATCTGGAACAGGGCCTAACAGAGAAGAACAAAAGGTGGGGCGCTGGGGTGGCTCACATTGGGCTGAGGCCCAGTTGGGAAGAGGCTGCAACAGGCCGGATCTGCGGAAGTAGGGGTGGATCTTGGCAGTGGCCGAGTGAGGCGATGGGAGAGCGCACGGTCAACGGGAGCAGGCGCGTCTGCGAGCGTCTCCTCCTGCTCGAGGCAGAAGCAGGGGAGGACAGCGATGACGCGGGACTTGGCAGCGGGCGACACCGGCGGCAACAGGACGGGCAGCTTTGGGCGAGGGCGACCACGAGGCGCCGGATCTGAAGCAGAAACATAGCGGCGGCAAAGCTGCTCGAAGTACACCCATGGGGTCTCTGCAGGAAGAACAGAGAGAGAGGTGTAATCAGAGAAGCAGAACAACAAGGAGAAGAAGAGAGAAGGCGAGGGCGACAGGCGCGCGAGGAGGAGGCATCGGGCGCGCTGGCGATGGAGCGGCGGCTCCAGCGAACTTGCAGAGGCCGGGGGTGTCGAGGAGCCGATGAGGAAGGGCCCGAACTGGCCGGATTCTCCTTCGAGGCTCCAGATCCTGACGAGAGGGCATCGGAGGTACAGTTCCCCGCCGGATTTGAGCAGCGAAGAGGCGGGGCGTCCATGGGAGGGGCTCGGTCAGGCTCGCCATGGTGTCCCGTGGAGGCAACAGAGAGAGGTGAGGCACGGGAAGAAGAAGAAAGGAAGAGAAAGGGCATGTGCGCGAGGGAGGAGGAAGGGCCTCGATCCAATCGGGATTTGGGCTCTGACTGGATGCGGGTTCGTCCGGTGTTGACAACGAGCTGGAGCTGTGGTTGGTGGGATTGGGTCGGGGGGAATGAGGGGATCCCGAGGATTTGATTGTGGCGGCGGCGAGGAGGAATGATGGGATAGCTCCCCTAGATTTTAGGGTTTGTCCAAAATGACTAAGGGTGGACTGTATATACCTCACACATTAGGTTAGGGGCTACCTAGTCCCTCAGATCGGAATCAGACGGTCAGGAAAAATAGGCTAGGGAGCCCAAATAAGAAAACGGAGACTTTTTGTAGATGTTTGAGGATGATCCGGATCCAACGGTGATGACTGCCCGGGTCGGGTTCGGGACAACTTTCAGACGCGCGCGAGGGGGGGCTGCGGGCTGACGAGAGAGGTTAGGTTGGACATGGCAGTATGTAGTGAGCTGTGTAGATGGTCTCGAGCTGAGGGAAGAGAAGAGGGGGAGGCCCGGCGACTGTTTTCGGAGACCGAAAACGTCTGACGTGTGCCCGGCTATAATGCCGCTATAGTTTAACGGTTGGGCTATCAGACGAACTCCGAATGCGATGAAACTTGACAGGCGGTCTATCTACACTATAGTAAGACCACACGCCAAATTCAACCCATTCCGAGAACATTTTCCAGCGACTTATAAAATACTATTACGGACATGCCGCGGGCACGTGCAAGTGTGGTTGGGCTCAGAATGGACAACGGACGGAACTGGGGGAACCCGGACGGATGCAAGTTTTGAAAACATGATGATGCAATGCACATGATGACATGATATGAGATGCATGACACACAAGCAAATGACAAGGCAACAACAGAGAAATAACTGGAGGACACCTGGCACATCGGTCTCGGGGCGCTACAACACTCCACCACTACGAGAGGATCTCGTCCCGAGATCTAGAATGGCACCAGAGGGAAAACGGAAGAGAAAGAGAAGAGGTAAAACTAAGTTGCTTCTTTGACAAACGAGAGAAACCAAAGAACCTTGAAAAGGTTAAGCCATTATCGAGAAAATAATACAACGGAGATGAACGAAGTTGAAAACCACTCCGTTAGAAAAGAGGAAGAAGGAACATTACCAGAACATTGTCGGTTGAAAGACATGAGAAAAGGGTTGCAATGGACAAGAAGTACATCCAAACACTCCGGTAGAAACGAGATGAAAGACTTGATAAGATGAAAAGAACTTGAGCAAAGGGCACAACACTCCGGTTATATGGATAAGCAAAAAGAACGAACATGATCCTGACAAAACAAGAAGATGGGTTGAAGAGAGCAACATCACAATGCCCCCGGAAGGAAGAAATAGAAAATAGATGATTGAAATAAAAGAATGGAGAAGAAAATGCCAACTTGTGCCACAATTGAGCTTGAAAAGGCATCCTTAGGAGAATGGTCGAACGGAGTTGTTGGAAAACCAACAACGAAAAGAGTAAGCTTGTTGTGGGCTTATGGGAAAACATCTCAAGATTATGAGGTGACAACCTGCCACTAACGGGAACAAGATTATATAGATATCAACAAGGAGATGAGAAATTTATAAGAACTTGGATCATTTATGAGTACACAATTAGTAACAATCCTTAGGGAAGGCTTTAGGTGAAATAAAACCCAAGATAACTCCAATGACGAGATTGATGGATTTAATATATCTCATTTTTGATAACTTGTGAATCACGGAGCACGAAGGGAAATTATCAAGAAAGACATAACACCACCTCAAAAGATATGCGTGAAAGAATAGCACTCCGGATTGCAAGATGAAGAATGCATGAGCTCCTCTGAAAAGAATCTCGATGAACGCTTCGAAAAGGAATTAAATCCTTGATGAACCATCATGTAGAACCTCCATGAAGAACTCCAGTAACAAAAGAATGATCAAACAAAAGGAAAGAGAAGTTGAAAACACAAGGTGAATCCTTGCAATGATTAGATGGATCTTCGCAATGAAATAATTGAGAGAACTTGGAACTGCGGGAAAAGAAAGATGAACCAAGTGAAACCGAGAATTTGATGAACCTCCGGAATAAGGAATTAATCATTTGGGTGAAACAAGAATTAGAATTATGTTATGCGTATCCTTCACCAATTAAATTGATGAAAATCAACGGATTTGGCATACTACTTATTCTCGTAGAAAAGATTAAGAGAGATATAACATAAACTTGAGAATGTCTTCCACGAACCACCGTTAGGATTGAAAATGAACGAAGTAAAGGGATGAATCACCGGGTAAGAATTGTGAAATGAACGAAGATACTTGAGACAAACTAGATACATGAGAACGAAGGGATCACGAACTGATTAGATATCACTTGAACGATGCACCGGTAAGATTGGAGAATGACAACTGAAAGCTGAGAGTGAATAAACCTGAATTGATGGACTCTGGATAATCAAACTGAGAAGACTCTTGAATTGCTTCGGATGGGTGAAAAAAATTCTGACAATCGAAAACAATTATGAGAGGATGGCAACAAGCTAGCACCATGAATCTTGAAGAGAATGGAGCAATATTAAAGAGAAACTCTTCTTCGGTCTTCAAAATCCGAGAATGATGACGAGAAACACCACCATGAAATGTTGACATACTCCGGAAAGAAAATTAGAAAGGTTGAGCCAATGATGAAAAGAATTTGAGAGATCTTAGAGGAAGACATATGACTGATGACAAATCATACTTACGTCATACTTTTGAAATGAATTTGAGAATAACTCTGGTAGAATTAGAAGAGTCAGGTAAGATCCTGGGAAAAGACTTGTGGGTTAGGGCCCACTCAAAGAAACACCGTTGTAATGATCTTGAAGAGAGATTACACCGGTTGAATTAAATGGCTTGAATGAGATAACAACCTCAAAAAGAACTTGAATGGATCTTGAATGACAAGACGAGTCTTCTGAGATATCTTTAAGGCACCAGAACAATAGAATAGCGAGAAGTGGACGATTATGAGGTGCACCGGTATGAGAAGGAATCTGAAACAAGGAAAAAGATATGATTGACAAAACTTGACTTGAATCCACCGGAGAAGAAAGAGAACGAAGCATGATGAACTAGAAGCTCCATTAGAATCTTCCTAAGAATCACCGGATAAGAACATTGAAAGGGGGCATCAATCTTTGTTGTGCGTTTGAACATGCTATATATTCATACGCATGTCTAACTATTTTTTTGCAACCAAGGAGATTATATCTGGAACAATGCATGAACTGATGTAAGTTGCATATTTTTTAATATATACTCGTGTACAATGTATATTCAAATGTACCCCCTCCATTCCAAAATAATCATAGTTTTAGGATTTTCAAGAGTAAAGATTTGTGAAGTTTGACAAATCCTGAAAGTTGAATTCAAGAGAACCGAAAACGATAATGCTTGTGCTCCCAAATATTGAATGAAGCGCCAAATAAGCCTCTGGTCACCCGAAACCGCGTGAGACTAATGTTTGGTGGTAGGAAATTATTTCCCTGACTCTGGCCCGTGTAGCCTATCGGCCCAATGTCCAAAGTTCTAAACTAGGGTAGGTTTGTAACTTCACCAACATGCCAGTCTCAACCGCCTCCGAGAAGCATTCGTATGCCGTGGGCGCCTAAACACCCATGTGCTCGGCCAAAATCTATCCTACCCACCATTTAGGACACCTGAGATTATTGTCCTACCCCAACCCGCAATATGTACGAAATTTTAGATTGGGGCAAAGTTTGTAACTTTCCCCAAATTTCAAACAAGCGTGTCCCAAAACGAAACATTGTTCCCCTTAGTTCCCCCTCCCTCCGTTTCCCCATTCCTACTCCGTGGGTGCCACAAGGCCCTCTCCACCAGCCGGGAAACCCTAGCCTCCTCCGTCCTCCACCCCATCGCGCCCAATCCACCGCTGCCCTCCTCCATCACGCCGGAGCCGGTACCTCGACGTCGTTGTCCAACGCAACCGCAACCGTAATGCCCTCAAGGACTTAGTAGCTGAAGCCCAGGCAGAGCTACCTCCACGACGCCGACACCGACGTGCACAGTACCAGAACCACTTCGACCACGCCGTCCTGCGCCTCACCGCTGCCGCTCCACTGTCGCAACCGTCCACCGCACCGGAGTTGTTCTCGCTACACCGTCATTCGCCGCCTCAGATCTAGTTCCCCACCGCCGATAGACGGCCACCGCACCACACTCAACAACTTGGCCATGGGTTCTTCCAAGGCTCCACTGTCCTCCACAACTTCTCGTTTCTAGCGAACCACAAGAAGATCATTGGAAAAACAGAAGGAGGACACAACACTGCCAGTAGAAAGAGGTACTCCTCTTCCCTTACTCGTGCAAATCTTACATCTCTGCTCACACCGTATTCATCCCACAAAAGAAACTAGTTGAGAGCTTCTTACTGCATCTTGTTTGTGATACTAAATGCACAAGGTTTCCTCCCATTTACTATTTCACCTTTGCTAGAGGTCAGTAGCCCGCCTGGATTTCAATTCAGGGTCAGTCGAATCACAATTAAAAGAAGCAGCACCCGCTTAGGCGCGTGGAGCACCTAGTCCGCATGTTCACCGAGAAAGCAGCGCATCGGTACCTATCACAGGGGTGTGGGGCGCAGGAGCTGCTTGCGCCCGATTTGGAGGTCGACGGGGCTTGAAGGGATGGCCGGGGGGCGGTGCGATGAGGTCGAGGGGAGGGCAGAGGCAGGGGACTGGGCCGGTGGTCGCTGGCATTTCGAGGAAGATCATAACACTGACTGGCTGGAGGTAGATGAAGGCGATCTGCTCGTTCTTTGTACATCGGACGGTGCAGAAAAAATGGACTGACCTATTTGTTTTCAGTCAACTGTTATTTTCATAGGACCACACCTTGTGGTGTGCTGGAGGAGCATCTGCATTAACTAGCCATCCCTGTGCTCATATTTCAAAATCCTAGAACCTAGTAATTTCGTGTGCCATGCATGTTGTAGATCTATCATATGTCTCCCATCATTTATTTCTCACCGACCGGCTATCTATTACCTTTACACTGTACTACTTGTGCACACACTTCACCCATACTTACACTATTGTTTTTTATGCATGGGTATTTCAGATTCTGACACGGTGTTGATGAATACAAAAAAGAAAAGACAGAAGTTGCTCCAGTGTAATTTGTAGATAAGCACTAAGCGTTTCAGTGCTCTAAAGGGTGCAGTGTCAGCAGATGGAGACAATAAACATAGCTCTCCAGTTGATGATCTCAATTGCCACATACAACCATCCCAGGTGCTTGCTTTAACTTCGCGCTGTCAAATGTGGTTGCATGTTGCATATGGTGTCTAGCTTGTATTGCTTCCAATTTGGTTAAATTACATCTGCTTACTTTACACATTATACCTTTGATAATGACATGCCTTCTTGTTTTTGATACATACTACATATGTCTATTAACCATGTTCATACATCAAACTAATGCTCTTTTGTATCCCTCATCAATCGCTTATGATGAGACAGTCACCCCAGTGGGTTACTGTCAGACGCGCTACTCATTTGAAGAGTGCAGTGTCATCCTCCCCACATGATTCTCAAGAAACAACAAGGCTAAATGAAGATAGTCAACGTAGCTCTCTAGTTGATGACCACAATTCCCCCACACCACCATCGCAGGTGCTTGCTCTTACTTGGCAGTGTGATATGTGGTTGAATGTTGCATATGGTGTCTACCTTGTAATGCTTCTAATTAGGGTAAATTGCATCTGCTTAGTTAACACATTATACCTGTGAATATGACATGCCTTCATGTTTTTGGTACATACTACGTCTTTCTATTAACCATGTTCTTACATCAAACTACTTTTCTTGTGTATCCCTCATCAATCACTTTTGACGAGACACCTTCAAGTTGACAGTGTAATATTTGTTGCATCTTGCATATCATTTCAAACATGTATTGCCTCTAATTTGTTGAATTGCCACTTATAATGAGACACATCTAACTTGGTAGAGTGATTTTGGTTGGATCTTTGTAAGTGCATCTAGTGCCCCTTAGTGATTTTGGTGTATTGAAGACTTATAAGTTAAGGGACTGATGCGTTTGTGAGTGTACACAGGTCTATAAGTCTATGAGGAGTTTGATAGTTACACAAAAAGTCGACCCCTAAAAATGAAGTTCTTCAACTGAAGACTTTGGATTTCTGAAGACTTTGAAAGTGAAGAAATTGGTGTGATCCTGAAGACTTGCTATTCATTCGAGGAGCATGAAGACTTTTATTTTCGTAGTTTCTTTTTCTCTTTCTTGAGTCATAGGAAACACCGTACTGTTAAAGGGGGTCGAGGAAATACTAAGGAAAATTTTCCAAGTGATGCTCAACTATAATCCTACACCTACCAATCCCTTCGAGTGAAGCCATTGGAAATCTCATACAGTTCAGTCAAATTTCTTCAGTGACAGAGACGAAGTTCTTCTGGTCTCTGAGGAATTTGTTCTGACTGAGGAGTTAGGAATTCGCCAGTGTGGATTCCCTACACAGTGAGGAACATGATAGCCCTGAGGAATTTGTTAGTCAAATTTCCGACCTTTGCTGTGCTACGCGCCAGCTATCCCAAAATATCCTTCCACCTAACGGTCATATCATTGAAGGGCATTTATGTCTTATCATGTCGGGCTGCTCCCTAGGCTATAAATAGCCGCCCCCTACAACCACAAGCTGGTTGGCTGCTCTGAGAGAAACTGACACTTGTCATTTGAGAGCATCCCATCCTCTGAGGACTTTGAGTGAAAATCATCAAGTGAGGAAAACCCAAACCCAAACACCTACAAACCCAAAGTGATTGAGCATCACTTAAGAGATTGATCCTGCGTGGATCCGACGCTTGTTACCTTTGAAGACTATGCATCTTCCAGATGGTTAGGAGTCATGGTCTAGAGCATCCAAGAGGAAATTGTGGATCATCGAGTGACCGAGTCTGTGAAGGTTTGGAAGTCACCTGAAGACTTACCACGAGTGATTGAGCGAGGTCTGTGTGATCTTAGCTCAAGGGGAATACGGTGAGGACTGAATGTCCTGAGCTGCGTGTTCAGGACTGGGTGTCCGAGACTGTGTGTCCTCAGGTTTAAATACCTAGCCGCCCTAACCAGACGTACAACTGTCACAATAGTTGGAACTGGTCTACCAAATCATTGTCTTCACCGAGCTAACTGGTTCCATTTCCTGAACCCTTCTGTTTCCTCATTTCTGTGTTG
The DNA here is from genome assembly GCF_018294505.1 of Triticum aestivum. Lineage (NCBI taxonomy): Eukaryota > Viridiplantae > Streptophyta > Magnoliopsida > Poales > Poaceae > Triticum > Triticum aestivum. The sequence continues at coordinate 541,506,225 of NC_057809.1, read as the reverse complement.
TGTGCTTGTTCATATCTGTTTGAAGACTTTGACTGAAGACTTTCTCTATTTCCTCAGTTCAATTTCTCCAGTCTGTTTGTCTTCAATATCTGATTCGAGGACTTCATGGAATCGCGCAAGGCTATAACTGTCAATCCAGAATCATCATCCTCCGCACCATGCCTTATGGCAAAAGGTGCCAAGGTAACTGAATGCTACTTATCTGAGTCCAGTGATGATGAATCTAGTGATGAATTTGGACCTAGTTATGTCAAACTTGCTTCCCTTTCCACTAAACAACAAAAAGCTTTCGAAAAAGTTCAAAACATGCTAAATGAGAGCGATGATATGTTGGGTGAAGAAATGGATCATTCCAAAGCTTTGACTGAAAGTCTTCAGGGACTCCAGTCCAAGTTTGACAATCTTCAAGGTCATCATAACACTCTCCTATCTGATCATGAGAAGCTCTCTTATGAATTTCTTCAAAGAAAGCAAGATCCTGAGCAGTTAAGAGTGAGTTATGAAGATCTTCAGAAGGAGCGTGATTCATTACTTGCTCAACAGATCAGCGCTACTTAGGATGAATTTGTTCCGCCATGTTTGAAGTGCATTGAATGTGAAACTGCTAATTCTTCACCTGAATGCTCAAATACTTCCATTGCTGCAAATTCTTCAACTGCCTCTGCTATCACTAATTCCTCATCTAAGGACATTGCTAGTATCACTGATGATGCAGGGCTGAAGGAATTGTATATGACAGGCATGTACAAAAGCCTCAAAGGGCATCAGGCTCTTTGTGACGTGCTTAAAAAGCAGATCCTCAACAGGAACCCTAGGAAAGATGGTATTGCCTTTGAGAGGAAACTCAATGCTGATGGGACCTACTGGAAACCTGAGCAGTATCCCAAAACCACATGGGTTGCTGCAAAGGGACCTTCAGTGGATCCATCTACTTTATCTGGCTTTACATGTGAATCTTCATATTCTTCTGATGAGTCATTTGACTCCAATTATAAAATGTTCAAAAATCAGAATGGTGAAGTATTTGCTAGATATGTTGGCACTAACTGCAGGAACGGTTCTCCTATGAAGAAAATCTGGGTTCCCAAAAGGTGCCTTGAAAATCTTCAGGTGAATGTCATCATGACACCACCTGTGAAGAATAGGAACCCCAGATCAAATTCTTCATATGGACCAAATTCTTCATATGGATCCAAGTCCTCATACGGACCAAACTCCTCACGTGGATCAAATTCCTCAAAAGGATCAAAGTCCTCATATGAGCATCGTCGTGCTAAATCGTCTGTTTCGCAGGGAAGATCTAAGGATATGTGCACTAGTCTTCAAATCATTATGTTCAGAAGTCTTCGAAGAAATTCTCCGCTTACTCTTATGCTTACCCTAACCCCTCTTATGTGAAACTAAGTGGATTGGCATCTATGCCACCTTTCTCTTATGGAGCTCACAGAATGATGAACTCTTTGCCACCCCTTCAGATGAGGGTGGTCAAGAAAAAGAACTAATCTCTTATGCAGGGTCAAGTCTCCAGACGAACTTAATCATTTGAAGAATTTGCTGGAGACCTGAATTTTCTTGAAAGGACGCAAGCTAATCATGAAGAAATGAATTTTCATTTGTCACGTCCTCATACTGCTTTATCTGTTCTATTGCATGATGAAACTGATCTGATGAAATTGATACCATATTCTTCATTGATGAAGTATATGAGTTCGTAAGGTGCACTAATTCATCTACAGGATGATCAATCCAAAGCCACTGAGTGGGTCCTTGATAGTGGATGTACAAATCACATGACTGGTGACAGGAGCTTATTGATGGAGTTTGATTTATCTCCATCACATCTGAAGCATATCACCTACACTGACAAAGGCAAAAGCAAGGTATTGGGTCTAGGTAAGGTTGCAATCTCAAAGGATCGACACATGGACAAAGTCATGCTTGTCGTGTCCTTAGGGTTCAACCTCATGTCTGTCTCAATGCTTTGTGATCTTGATATGGTTGTTGTATTTGGCAAGTATCATTGTGTTGTGATCATGGAAGCTGACAATTCCAAAGTCTTCGAAGGCTTTAGGAGAGGATATTTGTATATTGTTGATTTCTCTACAGGACCACAACCTGCTACATGTCTACTTGCAAAAGCTTCAGAAGGCTGGCTATGGCATCAATGACTTGGTCATGTTGGCATGAGGAATCTGCACACGCTCGCAAAGAAGAAGCATGTCATTGGCATCAAGGGTGTCAAATTCCTCAAGGACCATTTGTGTGGAGCCTATGAAGTTGGAAAGATGACCAAGGCCAAGCATCCAGCAAAGACTATCATGACTACTACTCGACCATTTGAATTACTTCACATGGATCTCTTTGGCCCTACTCACTATGCCACATTTTCTCTGCATCTTTATATGGCTTTCTCATTGTTGATGATTATTCTCGATATACATGGGTGCATATCATCACTTACAAAAATGAAGTGTAGGAAGTCTTCAAACGATTTTCCTCGAGGGCTTCTACCAACTTTGGTGTGAAAATCAAACACATTACAAGTGATAATGGAACTGAGTTCAAGAACACTGGTCTTGATGACTATCTTGATGAACTTGGTATTACTCATGAGTTATCTGCTCCTTATACTCCTCAGCAAAATGGCGTCGTGGAGCGCAAGAACATGACTCTTGTTGAGATGGCCCGCACTATGCTTGATGAGTACAAGACGCCTCCTCGCTTTTGGCCTGAGGCAATTGATACTGCATGCCACATCATCAACACGGTATATCTTCACAAATTCTTCAAGAAGACTGTATATGAACTCCTCACTGACAAGAAACCCAATGTGAGTTATTTCAAAGTCTTCGGTGCTAAATGTTGGATTAGAGCTCCTCGTCACAATTCTAAATTTGCATCGAAAGCACATGAAGGTTTTATGGTCGGTTATGGTAAGGACTCGCACACCTAAAGAGTCTTCAATACCTATCACCACAAGGTTGTTGAAACTATAGATGTGCGGTTCGATGAGACTAATGGCTCACAAAGAGAGCACCTACCTCCTGTGACACATGAAATACCTCCTGAGGAATCTATTAAGTTCAAGGCTACTGAGGATGTCATTCCTACCAAAGAATCTGCTGAAGAAGTCATTCCAGAACATGAAGAGCGTCATGCTGATGCACCTGAGGAAAATGGTGCTGAAGAAAATACTGTTCAAATTCCACAATGACAACCCGCTCATCCTCGCGTTGCAAATGAAGTGCAAGTTGAGAAAACCATCAGCGAAATCAACATTCCAGGTCCTCTCACATGCTCAAGAGCTTCACATTTATCTAACTTTTGTGGGCACTTTGCTTTCGTCTCTATCACAGAGCCCACTAAGGTAGATGAAGCATTTCTGGAGCCTGAGTGGATTCAAGCTATGCAAGAGGAATTACATCAATTCGAGCTCAACAACGTCTGGGAACTGGTCAAACGTCCAGATCCTCACAAGCACAATATCATCAGCACAAAGTGGTTCTACCGCAACAAGCAATATGAAAATGACCTTGTGCTGAGGAATAAGGCACGGCTTGTAGCTCAAGGCTACACATAGGTTAAAGGAATTGATTTCGATGAAACTTTTGCACCTGTTGCTAGACTTGAAGCTATTCGCATATTATTTGCTTATGCTAACCATCATGATATCATCTTATATTAAATGGATGTGAAAAGTGCATTCCTCAATGGTAAGCTTGAGGAAGACGTATAGCTCAGCCCCCAGGTTTTGAAGATCCAAAGCATCCTGACAAAGTCTTCAGACTCAATAAGGCCCTCTATGGCCTCAAGCAGGCCCCACGGGCGTGGTATGATACTTTGAAGGAATTCCTCATGAAGAAAGGCTTCAAACCCGGTTCACTTGACCCAACTCTTTTCACTAAACCTTATGATGGTGAATTGTTTGTGTGCCAAAGGTCTATGATGGGAGAATTGAAATTTTCTTAGGTCTTCAGATTCGTCAACAGCACAATGGCATATTCATATCTCAGGAGAAATACCTCAAGGATGTACTGAGGAAATTCAACATGCAAGATTGCAAAGGAGTCAAAATCCCTATGCCCACAAATGGCCATCTATGCACTGATGAAAATGGTATTGACTTCGATCAAAAGGTATACCGCTCCATGATTGGTTCTTTATTGTACTCATGTGCATCTAGGCCATATATTATGCTTAGTGTTTGCATGTGTGCTCGATTTCAAGCTACACCGAAGGAATCACACCATAAGGCTGTGAAGCATATTCTTTGATATCTAGCTCACACACCAACACTTGGATTGTGGTACCTGTCGGTGTCAAAACTGGCGGATCTCGGGTAGGGGGTCCCGAACTGTGCGTCTAAGGTGGATGGTAACAGGAGGCAGGGGACACGATGTTTACCCAGGTTCGGGCCCTCTTGATAGAGGTAATACCCTACGTTGTGCTTGATTGTTCTTGATGATATGAGTATTACAAGAGTTGATCTACCATGAGATCGGAGAGGCTAAACCCTAGAAGCTAGCCTATGGTATGATTATATGTTGTCCTACGGACTAAAACCCTCCGGTTTATATAGACACCGGAGGGGGCTAGGGTTACACAAGGTCGGTTACAGAGGAGGAGATATACATATCCGTATTGCCTAGCTTGCCTTTCACGCCAAGTAAAGTCCCATCCGGACACGAGACGAAGTCTTCAATCTTGTATCTTCATAGTTCAACAGTCCGGTGAAGGATATAGTCCGGCTGTCCGGAGACCCCCTAATCCAGGACTCCCTTAGTAGCCCCCAAACCAGTCTTCAATGATGTCAAGTCCGGTACGCAGTATTGCCTTCGGCATTGCAAGGCGGGTTCTCCTCAAATTTTGAATGTTTGTCAAGTAGCGTCTGGACCCATAAATGTTGGACTTCTTGGCTTCTGCGCCCAATAAGGGCTATCTTCCCGTCGAATGAATACGAGGAGCTAGGGAGTTTTTACATTCACCCCCCTAGATAGATAAATAAACTATCTATTAAAGGGATGGGGATTCTTAGATCCAATCCATACCATCCTCCCACAGCGAGAATCCATCGGAGCGCGTTTCAGAAAAATCCATTCCCACATGGCCGACCACCGTAGCTCCTCCTCCCGCCCCCATAGCCCTAAGAGCGGTGATTGGGAGAGATGTTCCGTCCCACACAGTCAATTAGTCAAACTGCAGACTCAAGGATTTCTCCCTCCGGCATATATGGTTCCCGTACGAGCCGGGCTCACCACCTACAATGGCGGGGAGCAAGCGGAGAGCTTCCCCAGCCCCTCTACAGGGGAGCGGGTGTGCCTTGTTCCCTACTTATTAAGGGGACTCGGATTTCCAATTCATCCGTTCCTCCGCGGGTAAGCATCTCGGAGTTGGAATATATGCTTTGATGAGATGATCAAAGTTTTGGGTGTATATAAAGTTTATGAGAAACTTGTATTTCCAAAGAAGTGAGTGGGAGCACTATAGAATTTCTGATGAGTATATGTTGTTAACATATTGTTGATCGGAAATGATGTAGAATTTCTAGAAAGCATGCAGAGTTATTTGAAAAGTGTTTTTCAATGGAAAGCCTGGATTAAGCTACTTGAACATTGAGCATCAAGATCTATAAGGATAGATCAAAACGCTTAACGGTACTTTCAAGTGAGCACATACCTTGACATGATCTTGAAGGTGTTCAAGATGGATCAGTCAAAGAAGGAGTTCTTGCCTGAGTTGTAAGGTATGAAGTTAAGACTTAAAGCTCGACCATGGCAGAAGAAAGAGGAAGGACGAAGGTCGTCCCCTATGCTTTTGTCATAGGCTCTCTACAGTATGCTATGATGTGTGCCGCACCTGAAGTGTGCCTTGCCATGAGTCAGTCAAGGGGTACAAGAGTGATCCAAGAATGGATCACAAGACAGCGGTCAAAGTTATCCTTAGTAACTAGTGGACTAAGGAATTTTCTCGATTATGGAGGTGGTAAAAGAGTTTGTCGTAAAGGGTTACACCGATGCAAACTTTGACACTAATCCAGATTATTCTGAGTAGTAAACTGGATTCGTATAGTAGAACAGTTATTTGGAATAGCTCCAAATAGAACGTGGTAGCTGCATCTAGGAGATGACATAGAGATTTGTAAAGCACACACGGATCTGAAAGATTCAGACCCGTTGACTATAACATCTCTCACAAGCATAACATGATCAAACCCAGAACTCATCGAGTGTTAATCACATGGTAATGTGAACTAGATTATTGACTCTAGTAAACTCTTTGGGTGTTAGTCACATGGGGATGTGATCTTAAGTGTTAATCACATATCGATGTGAACTGGATTATTGACTCTAGTGCAAGTGGGAGACTGTTAGAAATATGCCCTAGAGGCAATAATAAATTGGTTATTATTATATTTCCTTGTTCATGATAATCGTTTATTATCCATGCTAGAATTGTATTGATAGGAAACTCAGATACTTGTGTGGATACATAGACAACACCATGTCCCTAGTAAGCCTCTAGTTGACTAGCTCGTTGATCAATAGATGGTTACGGTTTCCTGACCATGGACATTGGATGTCATTGATAACGGGATCACATCATTAGGAGAATGATGTGATGGACAAGACCCAATCCTAAGCCTAGCACAAGATCATGTAGTTCGTATGCTAAAGCTTTTCTAATGTCAAGTATCATTTCCTTAGACCATGAGATTGTGCAACTCCCGGATACCGTAGGAGTGCTTTGGGTGTGCCAAACGTCACAACGTAACTGGGTGGCTATAAAGGTACACTACAGGTATCTCCGAAAGTGTCTGTTGGGTTGGCACGAATCGAGACTAGGATTTGTCACTCCGTGTAAACGGAGAGGTATCTCTGGGCCCACTCGGTAGGACATCATCATAATGTGCACAATGTGATCAAGGAGTTTATCACGGGATGATGTGTTACGGAACGAGTAAAGAGACTTGCCGGTAACGAGATTGAACAAGGTATCGGGATACCGATGATCGAATCTCGAGCAAGTATCGTACCGCTAGACAAAGGGAATTGTATACGGGATTGATTAAGTCCTTGACATCGTGGTTCATCCGATGAGATCATCGTGGAACATGTGGGAGCCAACATGGGTATCCAGATCCCACTGTTGGTTATTGACCAGAGAGTTATCTCGGTCATGTCTGCATGGTTCCCGAACCCGTAGGGTCTACACACTTAAGGTTCGATGACGCTAGGGTTATAGGGAATAGATATACATGGTTACCGAATGTTGTTTGGAGTCCCGGATGAGATCCCGGACGTCACGAGGAGTTCCGGAATGGTCCAGAGGTAAAGATTTATATATGGGAAGTCCTGTTTTGGTCACCGGAAAAGTTTTGGGGTTTATCGGTAACGTACCGGGACCACCGGGAGGGTCTCGGGGGTCCACCAAGTGGGGCCACAAGCCCTGGAGGGCTACATGGGCCAAGTGTGGGAGGGGACCAGCCCCAGGTGGGCTGGTGCGCCCCCCCACCAAGGCCCAAGGCGCCTCCAAGAGGGGAAGGGGGCAAACCCTAGGGCAGATGGGCCCTAAGGCCCACCCTGGTGCGCCTCCCCCTCTCCCCTCCCCTTGGCCGCCCCTAGATGGGATCTAGGGGGCTGCCGCCACCCCTAGGGAGGGAACCCTAGGTGGGGGCACAGCCCCTCCCCTCCCCCTATATATACTTGAGGTTTGGGGCTGCCCAACACATGTGAATTCTCTCCCAGTTGGCGCAGTCCTACCCCTCTCCCTCCTCGTCTCTTGCGGTGCTTGGCGAAGCCCTGCTGGAGTACCACGCTCCTCCACCACCACCACACCGTTGTGTGCTGATGGATGGAGTCTTCCCCAACCTCTCCTTCTCCCCTTGCTGGATCAAGGCGTAGGAGACGTCACCGGGTTGTACGTGTGTTGAACACGGAGGTGCCGTCCATTCGGCACTAGGATCTCCGGTGATTTGGGTCACGACGAGTACGACTCCTACAACCCCGTTCTCTTGAACGCTTCCGCATAGCGATCTACAAGGGTATGTAGATGCAATCTCCTTCCCCTCATTGCTGGTCTCTCCATAGATAGATCTTGGTGACACGTAGGAAAATTTTGAATTTCTGCTACGTTCCCTAACACCTAGCTAGGCATAAAAGTAAGGATAGTTCTAGGTATTCCCATCTTTGGTAGGCAATCCATAAGTGGCTCTCATAATAGATTCATAAGGTAATTTAATTTTCTTTCTAGGGAAGTGTTCCATGCCTTTCTGAGGGAGTCCTCGATTAGGGGGTCTCCGGACAGCCGGACTATATCCTTTGGCCGGACTGTTGGACTATGAAGATACAAGATTGAAGACTTCGTCCCATGTCCGGATGGGACTCTCCTTGGCGTGGAAGGCAAGCTTGGCAATACGGATATGTAGATCTCCTCCCTTGTAACCGACTTTGCATAACCCTAGCCCCCTCCGGTGTCTATATAAAATGGAGGGTTTAGTCCATAGGACACCACACAATCATACCATAGGCTAGCTTCTAGGGTTTAGCCTCTTCGATCTCGTGGTAGATCAACTATTGTAATACTCATATCATCAAGATCAATCAAGTCGGACATAGGGTATTACCTCCATCGAGAGGGCCCGAACCTGGATAAACATCGTGTCCCCTACCTCCTGTTACCATCCGCCTTAGACGCACAGTTCGGGACCCCCTACCCGAGATCCGCCGGTTTTGACACCGACATTGGTGCTTTCATTGAGAGTTCCATTGTGCCGTCACCGTAAGGCTTGATGGCCCCTTCGATCATCGGTAACGATGCGGTCCTGGGCGAGGTTTTCCTCCCTGGATAGATCTTCGTATTCGGCGACTTTGCACTACGGGCCAAGTCGCTTGGCCATCTGGAGAAGATCGAGAGCTACACCCCTGGCCATCAGGTCAGGTTTGGAAATTTAAACTACACCGCTGACATCCATGGAGACTTGATCTTCGACGGGTTCGAGCCCATGTCAGGTGCGCCGCACAATCACGACGAGCATGCTTTAGCTCTGCCGTCAGACAGTGTTCGGGAGATCACACCTGCAACTACTCCGGCCTTCAATCCGGAGCAAACTGCGCCATCCGAGGATGGGTGGATAGACCCCGCCATAGAGGCCGCACTCTCAGTGGCGATAGAGCCGGATACTGACTTCACCCCTTACGAGAGCCGTGTTGCCGAACCACTCTATTCGTCTCCGGCCATGGACTCCGAGTCGCCTGCGTCCGTGCCTATCGAATCCGATTGGGCGCTGATCATGGAGTTCACCTCCGCGGATATCTTTCAGCACTCACCTTTCGGTGACGTGCTAAATTCATTAAGGTCTTTCTCCTTGTTAGGAGAACCTTGGCCGAACTATGTCTGGCTAGGATGGGATGCGGACGATGAAGAAATTCGCTCCCCACCCACCACCCACTTAGTAGCCACTGTCGACGATTTAACCGACATGCTCGACTTCGACTTCGAAGACATCGACGGTATGGACGATAATGCAGGAGACAAACAGGAATGACCGCCCACAGGGCGCTGGACCGCCACCTCATCATATGATATATACATGGCAGACACCCCCAAAGAAGGCAATGGCGACGAGACAGCGGAGGATGGCCCCTCCATGAAGCAACCCAAGCGCCAATGTCAGCGGTGCCGCTCTAAGTCCCGCCATAGGAAAAACAGCGATAATGGCGCAAGAGAAAATAACACTCCAGTCGACTCCAGAGGAAACGACGACCACATCGACCCAGCAGCGGAGCACGATGAAACTGCAAACAGCAAAAATGTACGGATCCGATGTCCGAACACGGCGACGCCGAGGATAAACCTCATCAAACCCCCTCGGGGGAGGAAAAAAGTCTGGACGAAGATGCACACATCATCCCGGAAATGCACTTGGAACAAGAGAACCTCCACAGAAGGCTTATTGCCACAGCGAGGAGTCTAAAGAAGCAGAAGCAAAGGATTAAGGCCGCACAAAATACGCTCAACAACAGGTGGAACAAAGTGCTCGATAGTGAAGAAAAGTACGGTGGAAGTTACCACACAAAGAGCTATACAAAGCGCAAGCTATTACCTGAATTCGACGATGAGGCCTTAGAGCCCACACAGCAGAAAAATAAAACGGCCAACAGGCTGGATCAACCACCTTGTGGCCACGATAGAGCGGCTAACAAGGCCGCACATAATTCAACACACGATACGTGAAGACTTGCGCCAAAAATCCAGCATGACCAGATCCATCTATGGATCTAGGAAGCGCGCTCCGGCACAAAATCAAAACCGAATACTACAACCGTCCGAACGCCATGATACATCCAAATACAGGGGTGCCGCACACCCTATGTTTCACCGATGAGGTGCTGGACCACGAATTTCCAGAAGGATTCAAACCACTGAACATAGAGGTGTACGACGAGAGCACAGACCCTGGGGTCTGGATTGAGGACTTTATCCTCCATATCCATATGGCCCGTGGCGATGATCTCCACACCATCAAGTACTTGCCCCTCAAGCTTAAAGGACCATCTCGGCACTGGCTGAAAAGCCCCCCCCCCCTGAAAATTCAATTGGAAGTTGGGAGGAGCTCGAGGATGCTTTTCGGCTAATTTTCAAGGGACCTATGTCCGACCTCCGGATGCAGACGATTTATGTCATATAATTCAACAGCCTAGAGAGTCAGCCCGAAAGCTTTGGAACAGGTTTCTCACTAAGTAGAACAAAATTGTCGACTGCCCGGACGCCTAAGCCTTAGCAGCTTTCAAGCACTGCGTCCGAGACGAATGGCTCGCCAGACACCTCGGCCAAGAAAAACCGAGAACAATGGCAGCCCTGACAAGCCTCATGACCCGCTTTTGCGCGGGTGAAGATAGTTGGTTAGCCCGCAGTAGCACCTGCGATCCAAGCACATCCGAAGTCAGGGATGGCAATGGAAAACCACGACGCAGTAAAAACAAGCGTCGAAATAAAGAAGATAGCCCAGATAATACGGTGGTAAACGCCGGATTCAGGGGCTCTCAACCAAGTTAGTGGAAAAAGCCTTTCAAAGGCAGCAGAGATGGACCGTCCAGCCTAAACAAGATTCTAGACAAACTATGTCAGATTCATGGCACCCCCGATAAACCTGTAAACCACACCCACAGAGAATGCTGGGTCTTCAAGCAGGCCGGTTAGCTAAACGCCGAACACAAGGGGAGGGAGACACCAAGCGAAGACGAGGACGAACCTCTCCAGCAAAGCACTGGAGAACAGAAAAAGTTCCCACCAGAGGTTAAAATAGTAAACATGATCCACGTGACGAAGAGGAGAAGCAAACATGCACTCCGAGACATACACGCCGTAGAGCCCGTCATCCCTAAGCTCAAGCCCTGGTTGGCCTACCCGATCACTTTTGATCGCAGGGATCACCCGACTAGCATCCGGCATGAAGGATTGGCTACCTTGGTGTTAGACCCAATAATAAACAGATACCATCTCACACGAGTCCTTATGGACGACGGCAGTGGTCTAAATCTGATATATCAGGACACAATCCGCAAAATGGGGATAGACCCGACAAAAATAAGCCATGGTAATACTACCTTCAAGAGAGTAATACCAGGCCGAGAGGCCCGCTGTACGGGCTCTCTGTTACTAGAGTTTGTATTCGGTTCTCCCGACAACTTCCAAAGCAAAAATTTAACCTTCGACATCGCTCCATTCCGAAGCGGCTATCAAGCACTACTCGGAAGAGCGGCTTTCGCTCATTTTAATGCAGTACCGCATTACGCTTCTCTTAAGCTTAAGATGCCTGGTCCATGGGCACCATCATAGTTAGTGGAAATATTGAGCGCTCTCTACGCGCGGAAGAACGTGCGGTGGCTTTAACAGCCAACCACTAGATGGCCTCACCAACCAGAATAAATGACAGGTCGTCAAGACCGCGGACACGGTTAGACGAGTCCGACACATCACTAGATATACCTGAGATTGGTTTGATGGTTAAACCCTCATAGACAGTACCAGGGGCTTCCCGCGTGTAATCAGGGCTAGTTCGGCTCAACCTGACTTATCTTGAATTTTAATGGTTTATCAAAAATAACCATTTTTTGGCACGACAACTTTCACCTAAGTTTTTCTCTTTTACAGATGACAATCGTGCTGCACCCGTCCAGGACACGGCACAACGGAGACACAGGCGCAGACGTGCAGCAGGGACCCGCTCAAAGGTTTCTTTTCAGATTAAGACCCTGCATAAACCTTTTTTACTGTCTCTTGTTGTTCACATTCTCCGAATACTTACTACAACCGAGAATGATGCTGACGTTATTGGCATTTCGCCACGTCAAAATATTGCACGTACCTGGACACTCGGGGTTTATTTTTAAGGGCATTGTTCAGCTCGGATGTTATAAAGACCGAATACCTTAGGGAGTGTTCGACGTCTTGAGTTTGGCCTTATATGCATCAGCTTCGAATCATGTCTTTGGTCAAATGTTGGGTTTGCCCGGCTCTCGTGTTTTGCTAACTTACGTTCCGCTCTATCGGCTAAGGCGGCACCGGGAGAACTACTGCGATTGTGCCCTGGTTCATCCGGATGAGCACCTCAGTAGAGAAAGCCGAAAAGTGACTGTCATGATAAGCGCGAGATTGGTCAACCACTCGATGACTTAGCGGAATCTTCGGGATTCCTCCGCATTAATGAAGGGCCGTTTCCCGGTCATGTACGTACGCGCACCGTATTCGGACGAGCACAGAGGTACCAGGGGCTATATAGTAGCCCCACCGTCAAACTCCTATGGCTAAGTGAAAGTGTTAAAGCAATATAGTCTGATTGCCTCGTTCGCTGCACTACCACCTCCTTAATGGACCAAGACGTTGGATCAAGTGTGAATACGCGTTTTTTGCGAACACCCCCACATTATATGCGTGGGGGCTGAAGCAGACGACTGCAAACTTTCAGGTTATATACATATATACATAAACGGCCGCACAGGAGACATCATAATACTTTCAGGCAAAAGTATAAACACAACCTTTATAACTCAATAAAACATTGTTTTTACAATGGGAATACATGCCACTAGAACATAATATTCTTCGAGCACTGAGCCTCTATTGAACGAGCGCCTTCAAGGACTTCTTCAAAGTAGTGCTCGACAGGTACTTGGCCTACTGCCGAACTCTGGGTTGCAATAGCAGTGGCCTCCATCTCTGCCCAGTATGTCTTGACATGGGCAAATGCCATACGTGCACCCTCTATGTAACACCCTTGATGCGACTATATCTCCCACGTGTCGAGGCACGACTTAGTGGCATAATCGCATTGAAGGCTTATGTCGCAAGTTAGGCAATCTTCACAACATCCCATGTAATATAAATAATAAAGGGGAGATAATATAGTTGGCTTACACTCGCCACGTCAATCAAGTACATAAATAACATTACATCATCCAAACACTCATGGCCCGACTATGGCGCCAAAATAAAAGAGAACCCAACATGCGACACGGTCCCGATCACCCCCAACTGGGCACCACTACTGATCATCAGGAAAGGAAACATAGTATCATTGAGAGTCCTCGTCGAACTCCCACTTGAGCTCAAGCGCGTCACCTGGAGCGGAATCATCAGGCCCTGCATCTGGTGTAATAGTAATCTGTGAGCCATAGGGACTCAGCAATCTCGCACCCTCGTGATCAAGACTATTTAAGCTTATAGGTAAGGCAAGGTAAAATAGGTGGAGCTGCAGCAAGCGACTAGCAAATATGGTGGCTATCCTGTTCGCAAAAGAGAGCGAGAAGAGGATGCAAAGTGCGAGCGAGAAACTAGAGGACAACCTGCGCAAACATTCTCCAACACCGTGTCCACTTCCCGGACTCCGCTGAGAAGAGGCCATCACGGTAACTCACACGGTTGATTCATTTTAATTAAGTTAAGGTTCAAGTTATCTACAACCGGACATTAACAAATTCCCATCTGCCCATAACCGCGGGCACGGCTTTCGAAAGTTCAAATCCCTGCAAGGGAGTCCCAACTTAGCCCATGACAAGCTCTCACGGTCAATGAAGGAATAGACCTCCTCCCGAGACGTTTCGATCAGACTCGGTACCTCGGTTCTTCAAGACACTCCGACAAGTTAAAACAAGACCAGCAACACCGCCCGAATGTGCCGACAAATCCCGATAGGAGCTGCACATATATCATTCTCAGGGCACACTTAGATGAGCCAGACGTCGGGTAGGCCAGCCCAGAGTTGCCCCTGGTATCCCCGGACATCGCT